>NC_080043.1:85176734-85476734 GCF_012489685.1 Lotus japonicus | reverse complement strand
TTTCATCCTCCAACTTGCTCCTTATTCTTTATTGATGCACATAGAAAGAGACAATCTGTAATGAAAATATTGCTAACATTGTAACATGCTTTTGATGTATTTGATGTAGTTCAGTTTTTAGCTTCGAACCATTGTAAACATGTTTTTGATGTACCACCATGACTTCACATTGAAACTAAAACTATTGTGAACAAGAAGCAATTAATTACAGAAAACATCTGAAAATTATATACTTAAATAGCTTCTTACAGTAAGCATGGGCCAAAATGTTGACTTCAGTTCACCATATATGTTAGTCAATGATTCGAAACGCAACAAGCCCAAAGCTACAAAGTAGATGCTGTTCCAAATTGCTGCCCACACAGTTTGATCAAAAGCAACTTTAGCAGGGACGACCCACCATTGTTTGAAAGGAAAAAGAGCCTGTGAAATGATGCAAACAATGTCAGCCAGTCACAGAATATCACCAAATAGTTCCAATCAGAACATGAAAAATAATCACCTCACAAACTTGATAGTAATAGTGAGAAAGCGATCCATGGAGAGTAAACCCAACAAGACCTGATCTGAATAGTCGTGTCCGATCAAACTCGAAAATAGGCTTTCCTTCATAGCACTGTATATTTTGGTCAGAAGTTGTTCAAGAGTTGATAAAAATCTACATGTCTAAGTTGAGCGTTTCAATAACATACCTGAGCAATCCAGTCTCCAATTGAGTAGACAACCCCACTTATTGCCATTTTAGCTAAAACTGGGTTTCTCTTCAGAGCTTCCTCATAGGCAATCCAATTGTGTTCAGGTGCATACCTTAGAATCTCATAAAAGGTCCAACCCTGAAAAATAAAATATACAGACAATAAGCTAAAATATTCTTTCTAACTACACTAGTATTAACCATTTCCCCATATTTCTTCATTATTACTATTTGCAAAAAGACTTGCAAACAAGAAGTAACATGCCTATTAAGCTTGGAACTATATTTTAGCTCTAATCTACCAACTTTGTTTTTGCAGGCCCATCGTACGCGTGAACCTACCTAAGAGGCTTAGTTCATGTTTAGATACACAATGAAAATCCAGGGCGAGATCAAAATCACAATGAACATGCACAAAAGCTAAGGAAAGTTGCTTTTGTCCACCGTGATTTTGGCTTCATAGTGAATTGGGTTAAGTTTTACACCTCAAAATAGTTCCATATTAAAAAGCACAAAGTCACAAACTCAAAGTAAATCAAACAGATTAACAAGCTTATTTTAGTATTATAGGATTTGACCATAACATCATCTAATATTCTCAACGGGTCACGCTAGTCACTGGGTAATGATAAAATAAGAAATGAAAAACAGAGTATATATTGAAAACTAGGACAATAAAAAATGAAGATACCAACATGCCAGTAATCATGGTCAATGGTGAGCAATTTGGTGACAGCAAAAGTGCCAAACCCCAAAACAATGATGGCATTGACGGCCCTGCTGGTGACAATATCAGAATCACGAGCAACCTCTGTGCTATCCTTATCGGAAGGTGAAGAAGATCCCTCCTCTTCAAGTTCACGGAGAAGGGCTGATCCTCTGTCTTCCGGCACCGGAACAACCGCCTTCCGATCCTCCGCGACGGAGGTGATGATACGGCATCGTTTTCGGGTTTGGGAAGACAGGGGAGCTATGGAGAATTTGGGATTCGAGGAAGTTGAGGTGAGGAAGGGAAGGGAACTCGGAGAGTGAACGGTGCAAAGAGAAGAAGCAGTAGCAGCAGCCATGAGAGATGGGAAGGGATTACAGAGGAAGAAGGTTCGAGTGAAGAATTTGATTGGTTATGTTACTCATGTGTCTAATTAGTAATCTCATCATGTGTTTCGTGGCAACAATCATAAACACACGCTTCTTTTCTTGCTACACCGACCGTGTGTGAAAGTGAAAAGTGCCAAGATGGAAAGATCTTACGTGGGAACTCAACTGGGATTCCTATGTTGTCTGTGCTGGACTTTTCATCCAATTCCACTTCTAGAACAATATCACACGTTGAAAATGTATGGGAGAAACAATTAGGGCTTGAGATCTTCTATTATGTTGTGAGTAATAATGTAATGATAGGTAGACAAATGATATCCATTAAACATAATTGTCCGGTTTTCGTGATTAAAAAATCTATAAATATGAATGTCTAGTGGATGTCTCACGCAAAATGTATGTCTATCAATATTATATCTCATTAATAATATTGTTTCGTGTCAATTAAATAAATATGAACATGATACTTATATTCTTACATTGATGATTTTCAAATGATAAGATACAATTTTAATTGTAAGCACTGAATGAGACACTTGTTGGTAAGGGTCCAAACATGTTGGATTGGATGAATTATTGGTCAAATTAAAGAATCAATTAAAACGGTTCGAGTTGCTTTGAATCGAATTTTAAGTACTTTTGCCTTCAAATCCGAATCAAACCAAACTGACGAGAGGTAGATCAACAGAACATGTTGATCAGACCGCTATTAAAATAATAATAAATTTAGAGCAAAGAAAGATGGTTGGAAACTTTTAAGTCATTATGAGCTTTGACGATGACGAGAGGCAGATCAGCAAAACATCACCCCAGCAGGAGTAAAAATCATAGGAGATCAAAATGTCCAAGAAAGATGAACCTCAAATGCTATGAATGTGGCAAGAGAGGGAACTTAAAGAAAGATTATTGGTTCAATAAGAAGAATGGTGATCATTATATAAAAGGAAATAAAACATCAAATATAGCAATAGCAAATCTTTTTGGTCAACAGCAATAGCAAACTTTAAAAGCCCAAAATAATTCTTGATCCATCTAAACAAAGTTCTTCAGCCCATTGGGTCTTTTAGTTTTCCGTTTGGGCCTTCTGTTAGTAACTGGTTCCGCTCCTTTGCTTGGCCCAACCTACTTGCTATCACCTAGCAGATGCACGCACATTTCAACCATATTTTTCCGGACAGCACTGCTATATCCACGACTGATTTCAGCACTACCCTGCACAACCAGTTTATGTTTCAATTATTTCCAACATTTTGAATATTTTTTATATTAAAACACAGATTAGAGGACGGAAATCATGGGTAGTGTTGGGTCGTACATAGCACATGTCGTGCAACCCAACATTACCCTTATCCTGACTCTTACAGCGGATAACCAAAGCCAGCCATGAATGGTAGCTATTAAGCTATGAGATTGGGAGTGTGAGTGTGTGACACAATTAGTTTCATTCATCAATACCTCACATATTTTTGTTTTCTTGCACTCAATTTCCATAGGTGAAATTGAAAGTCAACCAATGTTTTTTCCATTAATTAGGATCTTCCCATTTAAGTGGTCACTGTTGCATATCGCCCTGTTCCACAAGCTAGACCACTTTGTCTGATATTTGTAACACTGCATTATTCATAAATCATAATGCAATGCCTGAGTGCAATCTGATTGCAACCACACGCCCCATGCATTACATCTACGATATGGCCACATAGCTAAGAAAACCATAATATATATTCCACGCTTTCAGTGGTCTCTATTTAATTTGCTCTTTGGATTGAATTGCATATTAATAAAACTGTAGTGGGTGCCGTTGTTAGTCTCACTCTCACGGTTACATTAATCTTGTGATCGATCAACTTGGAATTCAATAATAATTGTGACCCACAAAAATACAAGGCAAACTAGAAAGTAGAAACCACTATAAATGATACAGGCCACAATATCATGAGTCAAACAAAGATAGGGTCGAGCTCGATAGACCGGAGCCAAGTGGGATACTTGGGTTCTTGCGAACTTAATTTCCTATAAACGTTTTCTGCCAATTTTCATGTGAACTTTCTAGCGAGTCCAATTACGGAATTAAAAAATTTTAACATTCTATAATTTTTTCACTTGAAAAGTTGTTTTCTTTTAAAATGATTCGCCATATCACTTTTTTTTAAGATTTAAGGGTTTCTGACCGCCACAAACTGCAGAGTTTAATTTTTTTAGCAAATTCTGCAATTTGCAGCTGTCACTAGCGGCGACTAGTAACCGCCTCGAATTGTAGTTGTCTTAAAACTCAGTGGTACATGAATCATTGCTTATGATGAAGAGGTTTAATTATTATTTTTTGTTTTGTTTCTAATGAGAGTTTTTAAATTTTAATAAATAAATTTTATTTATTAATTATACACGTGTAATAAAAATATTAATTAAAATTTACCTGTTAGCACTGCAGCAGAACACATGGCAAGGTCACTAGAGGCAATTTTCCTCTAGCACTAAAATTGAACTAAACCCCAATTTTCCGGCAGTACACATTGAACTAAAAAAACTTAAGGTGACTTTTTTTTTTGGTAAATAAGTTTATTTTTTAGATTAATTTATATATAGTGACAGCGTAAAAAAAAATTTACACAATCAATCAATCACATTCTTCCATTTCTGACGTTGAATATTTTTATACACAAAATATGTTCGGCAAAAGTAAAGTTGAATATTTTTTGCATAGCTTTAAAATAATTTTAGCCTAGCTTTTAAAGCCGAAAAAAATGAGTGACTATAGTTTTTAGTTTTAATAACATTAAATATATTTTCCATCATCATTTTCATGTAACACATCTATTCGCCCACTAATGTCACTTCCACCCAACAACATCCATCACTTTCGTCGCTTTGTGTGCACACCTACTGCCGTTACCCAATATTGTCCACCACCACCACCACTTTCACCATCTATCGCTCCATCATTCACTACCACCTCTATCTTATATCCTACACCACTCCTTACTACTTGACACCCCCATTGTCGTCAGTGCTTGCACTCTCCATCATAGGTATTACCACCTAACATCCTCCACTTCACCACCCCCACACCACCGCCACGCAATACCCTCCATATCATTGCCACCTAAAATCTTATCTGCCACCATCACCTCCACCCCAATTATTATTGTCGCATCAAGTAATATCAACCTCCACCACCGTCGTCATCATCATGTAATATCATCTCCACCACTACCACTAGCTAGGTAATATCCACCACACTACCACTAATTATGCTCGGCATCCTAGACAACAACCACCTAACACACTCCTCTACCACCACTATTAACTTGCTCTACCATGTCCGTCGTCACCTCTATTACTACACGCATTGAGGTAATATTAGTAGTAAATGTCTTATAATGATAGTAACTTTTATGAATTTACAAATTTGACAACAACTTTTTAAATATGAAAACCCAAGCTAATATTGAAAACTAGTTTTATTTTTCAAAACTGAAAATCACCCGGAAGTAGTCCTAATTTTCCTACTACGAATTTGAAGCTAAATTTAGCTTAAGATCAGTTTACCTTTTTCTCCAAAAATTCAAAACTAATCCACCAACATCCTTAAAGAAAATCTAAACTAAGAAAACCATATAACAGCCCGAAGGAAGGAATTGCTTATTTAAAAGGTGTCCTAGCTAGCTCATTGCCTCCGGCAATCACTTCACTCTTGTTCACAAGAACAAAACCTGTCCTCATGATACATTTGGAAGAAAAAAGGGAACAAAAGCAATGATGCATTATATCATGGTCGGTTTGAACCATAAGCTGTACTCCGGAATGTTTTAATGGTGCATGCATTAAGAATGTTGAGGAGGACAGGGTTGTTGGTGCACCTAGGTGTCTTGAACTGTCCCAACCCTGCACCACTCGCCACATAACAATCCAATATCTTCTTGAAAGTTCCACTCTCAACAATGCGAAGCTCCAATGGCCCTATTGAACATGTTTTTCTCGACACAACATAGCCATGGTCAACAAAAGCTGCATCCATTTCCCTGCAACACGCTTCAAGCACCTTCTCCTCTGTTTCTCCTTTCATCTCCCAGAAAATAACATAGCAACCCGGCGGGTTCGACACGTCGGCATAGCTTGTGAAATCAACTACCTCTGCTTGGGATTCCTGGTTCAGCACATGTGACCCTTTCTCCACCACCATCTGAAGGTCCTTCTCTGTGTTCTTGTCTATGTTTATTGTTAGAATCAGTTTTCTTCTGCATATGAAGTTCAATTTTGGTGTACCGTTGTGGAAACCAGCCACTTCCACCACATCTCCTAATCTGCACCTGTATAGTCCTGAAAGTAAACAAATTTTTATTAGATACTTTGTATATACTTTCTTCGTTCCTATTTAACTGTCCACTTTGAGTGGAGGCACACATATTAAGGATGTGATTAATTTTGTTGATTTTTAGAAAAAGTGAGGATTATTTTTCTATTTTACCTTTTAAAGTATGTGTTATCTTTTCTCATTTATTGTACTGACAATGACATTTGTGATAAAAACATCATTTAATGTTCTCTTAAAATGCTAAGTGGACAGTTAAATAGAAAAAAAAATTTCTTCAAAATGTACTGTTAAAAATGAATGGATAGAGTATTAGAAAAATGATTCTCTGACTCTCTGTGAGAACAATGACATCCGGGGGGACATAGAGGTCATGGAGCAGTTTTTAACCGGCACAACTTGTGTGTTCGAAAGAACTGCCACAATTATGTTTTACTCTTTTTCACAAGTTCTGATAAAATAAAACTGCCATGTGTGCCATCTCAGATATTGCGACTTTGTATTTTCAACCAGCACAACTTTATATATATTTAGACATACAGATAGAGTTTACATGCAACAAACATCTATCTTTTTACTCTATTTCTTTTCATTATTATATATCATATCAATTTCTTTTTGTTTCTTTCTCACTATGGGGTGCCTATTAGATTTTTATTATGCAAATTGCAAATGTTTATAAATCATTTTTCATATACATATTAACAATAACAAATTAAGAAGATGAAAGATGAAGTGTTTTATATGTTCAACCAGCACACGAAAACTGATCTTGCTGAAGCCGGTAAACCAGTCAAAAATTAAAACCATTAAAAAATTAGTCTGAATCAGTTGTGGCCATTTTACACTTTTTTTTGGACTATGTATAATTTCATGCATGAATGATCATTTTACCATGAATCCATGATGCACCATATTCCTTAAATTGAATGTTATATAAATCTATATATTGAAGGTTAAAATTCTAATTTTCATCTCAATTGAAAGTTAAAAAACTATATATTGTGTGTAATATTTTATTATATATAATTTCATATGTATATTTAAAAAATATTATTTAACTACTATTGGTTTACCTACAATCCGACTATTAAATTTTGAACTGATGCCCTCAACCGATTTAAATCAATGTGGTTATGGAAAACATTAGTATGTATAATCTAACAAATGCACTATATAACCCAAAGAATTACATTTTGGAAAATGGAATTTTGAAAATGACCACACTATCAAAAGTCATGGTGAATCCTTGTCATGAAATGTACATAACATTAGTTCTGAAATAACAAAGGACAGCTACAATACGACATGTGTATGAACCAACCCGTGGGTTATGGTCACACAATGCCAAATTGTGGCCAACACTGATAAGAATATCCGAAGAAAATAAAGGCCCCCCCATTGGCAGAATGTATTTCATTCATGCATCTAATGTCTCAGTATAGTATAAAACCAACTGTCTCTGTGATGTGCTACCATGTATAATTAAAGAGGATTCAAATTATATTATATTACCTTGTTAATTCTTTCTTCGTGCTTCTAATAAGAACAAAAACACCTCAACAAAAAAAAATTAATTTTAATAAAACAAAGAATGCTAATTTTAAAAAGGGAAAACGACATCTATGCGAATTGCGAACAAATGAGGTGAAATTGGGATTGAAGAAAAATTGAATGCGAATGTATTAAAGTTGAATTTGAATGTGAGAAGTGTCTAAATAAAAATTATAGAGAGGTGAGTCGTGTACGGCATTAACACCAATAGTTTGTGTTATAAGGGTTGGGTGGGGTGAGGGTGAAGAGTCCCGGATTTGAATCCGGAGGAGGGACTAATTTACTAACATTTGTAACAACTAACATTTACCTATAAAAAAAAACCAATAGTTTGTGTCGTTTTTTACCGCAAAAAATTGTAGAGTTTATTAGAGTAAAAAATGTCATAAACTGTAGGTGTGAGGTTTCCTCGCAAATCATGAAACATTAGCGAAAATCATAGTACAGGAGAAATAAGTGTTAGATGTAAATGAGCATCTATTGAAGAGAAGAAGAATGAGTGTTTACCAGTGAAAGTTGTGAGCACTATTTCATACTCTTGTCCAACCTTAACCTTGGATAGTGGGATTGGTCTGTCTTCCATGAAATCATCCCCAACTGAAGCACTTGAATGATCTTGTTTCTGTCTGTAAAGTGGTATGAACTCAAAGTAAGAGAAAGTGGGCACAACAGCAAATGTAACACTCTCTGGAGCCAAACCAGGATCCACATTAACTCCTATCCAGCTCTCAGTTGAGCCATAATCAGCACTTACTAATGGCAACCCATTTGCATAATGCCTAAGCTTCTTCAAGTATGGTTGCATAGAACCTGTCATTATGGAATATATGTACTTAGCATTTGGCCAAAGCTTCGGAACCAAACCAAACCAATTTACCAGTTCTAGCTCCTGGCAAGAGGCTTCTAGTTTTGAAGCCAATGAGGGATTTGATAAAGTGATGATTCCCAAAACAGAATCTCTCATTTGTGGTAGTTTGATTCGTGGACTTAGAGTACCATGTCTAATGTCACTGCACAATTCCCTCCAATGCTCTTCGAAACTGCGAAAGGCTTGCACAATGCCGTAGACGAAAGCTGAAGAAATAAACTCCACTTGATCAGAGAAGAAGAGGCCAAGAAGGAGGTGGCAGTATGTGGATTGTTTATAGTCCCCTGCTGAAATGATCTCATAAGGACTGCAAGTGAATGACTTTGTTTTTTCTTGTTTGATTTTGAATTCTTGACTTGCATAGTAGTGTGTTGTGGCTGTTCCTACTGATAAGCCTCCTTTTGTTTTGAACTGGTTGCTGCTGTATATGAATTCAAGAATCCTACCTCCTTCCCTTGTGGGATAAACCCTGTAAGTTAAACAGTGAGAAGAAGAATGAAACAACTTCAAAAAAGAAATCAAATATTTAACTAGCTGCATTCACATGAACTCATACCCAAGACATATGCCTAAGCTATAGAACAATATCGTGTATTTAACTCAGTTGTATTCATAGGAACTCGAAACCAAAACATCTGCTTAAACTAGAACAACATCATGTTAGTTGATCTATGTGTTTTGTGGTAGAAATGATGTATATCCAAAAGCTAAGTTATCATTAAGATTCATCACAGAAATTAAGGAGTACCAATAATAGAATGAGAGTTGAGAGGCACACCTTGATCTATAGGCTGCTGCTAAAGTGAAAGTTTGAAGGGTAGTTTGTGCACTATGGCTTGTAAAGGGCACAAACTTTTGCCTTCCCTCTGTGGTTCCAGAACTGCACACAACCATCATCACCACACATTTTTTCTATCGGAATAAAAAGGAGAAAGCTATATATGGACTCAATATAATATTCTATATCCTGATTCCTGATTAATATCAATGGGAACATAGCCATAAAATGAAAGAAAAATTGAAGCTGCAAGGAATGCCTTTTATGCACAAAAGAGGAGGAAGGAAGAACTAAAAGTAATAAAATCATGAAATAAGGTAAAGTATAGTACCTTAAGGAAAGAGTGGTCATGGGTTGTTGAGTGAGTATAGGACCTGTTTCTCCATCTGCAATTTTTTGGATATATGGCTCAAAATCCACAAGTGAGGCAAGGGGAACCACACTAGTGAAAAGGGATTCCAATGCACTTGCATCCATCTCTGAGATATTGTAGTTCCCCAACCATTTCTTCAGATATTCCACCCCATAGTTCTGCTTCAGAATACTGCATAGTATCTGAGTCTGAACGGAACTGGCGTTCATGGACACATCTTCAAACCAGGTAATGATATCACAGTCACCACTGCAATTGACATTGCTGTGATAACTTGTATCTGGTTCCATTGAAGTGGATAATGCAGTGATGGGGGAATGTTGGAAGTGCTGCGATAAAATAATTTTGGTTGTGGAGAAGGAAGATTTTGTAGTACCTACTCTGTTATCTTATAGCATGAAATCGGGTAATATATATACACACCTATTTTTTAAACACTTCATTTTCACATCTTTTTGTTTCTATCTCTCTCATCTTATCATCTATCACATCTCATACTTTCTATCTCTTACTTTTTCTTTTCTCTATCTCTCCCCTCATTCCACCTCTTCCACCTCAAATGAGAGGTGTGTAAATAACATTATTGGCATGACATCTCATGTATGGTAAGTAATTCCTATTTCTTTTTCTAAATTGAAAAAATAATATTATACCACTTTTTAAGAGGGATGTATTGAATTTTGAGTACTACATGAGTTGTCAAAATTTGCTTGGAGGAAGGGGTGTTCAAAACTCGGCACAAAGAGAAAATTTGCTGTCAACATTTGGTAAATCAAATCAAGGTAAAATAATATTTATTAATGATTTAAAAAATAAAAAATTGGATAATTAATTTTTTTCGAAAGGAAAAAAATTATTCAAAAATAGATAATATATTAGTGAGAAATAATCATTGTCATTAGATAGATAATCCTGGCACACCAACAAAAACCACCCAAGACACAAGGCATCCCAACAATTTAAAACACAACAATCCAAAGAAATAACAAGACTTGAAAATTACACCCCTCAATGGAGCAACATAAAGCCCCAACAAAAAAAAAACAAACGCAACTCACTTTAATAACAGAAAAAACCCTAATGAAAAGATCCAAAGCACCGCCCTAAATAATAGAAAAACAAATAAATTTATGTCATAATATATATATGAATGGAAAGAGTACTCGATCACCACTAATAACCGGAGGACTACATGACATGAGTTTTCCCTTGTGAAGAGTTACAAAACTAGAAAATAAGAATAAGTGGGGCAAAATTTAGTATATCAAGTAAAATTAATCGTCATTAACTAAATAAGTAATATATTAAAAATTCATGATGTGTGAAATTGAATTTGAAAAAATTCTAAATATATACTAATTAATTGCAACACTATAAAATTTGTGACAAATCGCCATAAATTGGAAGTGCTAGGTGTCTAGCACCATTCTTATGTTCACCAATCATTTTTTTTTATAAAATACTAGTGTTTTTTACCCGCGCGTTGCACGGGGAATACATCTATTATATTTGATAGGTCAATTTTATTTCATAATTTTAAGTCAATTCAATTCTCATACATATATATTAATTACTCAATTTCCTTTGTCCTATAATCAAGTTTAGATTAAAAAGTTGACCCATATAAGAAATTAAAAAATTAATTGATCTTTTAATCCCCGATGGTGATCGATCTAGCTAACAAGTCAAAACAAGTCAAAAGTGCAATTAAGCTAAATTAAAATTATTTTAAGGTTAAACAAAACACATTCTAACTTGTCCCTAGTTAAAGACTCATGCGTGGGTGTCTTAAATTTTTGTAAGACAGCTAGATAGAATAACAACCACTGAGCCCACCATTGAAATATCCCTTTTATTATGGTTATCCATCCAGAGCTATATGTTCCCCCTATTCAAATTGGAATTGCTCAACAATCCTGATGTGCAGAAGATCAGCTCCCAACCAAAGAATGGTACGATCAGTTATAGACCACATAGAAATGACGTTATCCTTTTCAAGAGAGAGAGAAAGGGACAGTGAGAGATTCATATTATAAGGATGACAAGTGCACACTTTCCCTCCAAATTTATCGTGAGCCACCATTCCAAATTATTCTTGTAGAATCTTCTATCTAGCTATATATTTCTTTTATTTTGTGTGCATGACAAAATTTTGGACAAAATTGACTTTATCAAAATGATCTAGATGATTTGTTCACCACCAATTTCCGCTTTCATTTCTACTTTTACTAGATGACTTTATCAATAGATATTTTTAGTGTTTATTTTGTGGTAATTTTATTTGCGATTTTAACCGCCACCAAATACATTAGTGGCGGTTTAAACTGCCACAAAATGCACGGCATAAATGCTCGGGATTAAAAACTATAAAATTGTTTTGCTAGGATCAATTACAGTTCAACCCATTTCATAGGGACTAAAAACATATTTAACCTTACTTTTACTCTTATTTTTTAGATAAAAATAATTTTGAGATAATATGATTTGTTTTCTAGACCACATGTATCATTGATCCAAAATCTCTAGTTAAGTTGGATCAAGCCTTGCCAAGTAGCTGACCCAATATATAAATGATTCGAAAATGTTAAAGACATATAAATCTAGTAAAAGTTTGATGATTTTTTCTTGGAAAATAAGTTTGGGGTTTTAAAAGATAAATTTCAAAGATTATAGTTAGGTAGAAGATGAAACTGTTGAAGTGATAAGATTTGATATGGTAAAAAAAAATTACAATTGAGGAGATCTTAATTCGTTGAAGTGGCTTTGTTACATTAAGTTGATGACGCCTCTAGTTTATTGGCGAGCCTACAATTAATTGATAATTTGTGGTGCATTACCACCATTTTAAGATGCTTTGAAATTATGGGATCACTACCTTTCATGTGCCTAGCTAGGCCTTTCAATTGGGGAAAATTCAAAGAAGGCTGAGACTTGTGTAGCTATTTTTTTGTCAAATTCAAGTCTAGAATAGAAGGGGAGATGAGAAATAATATAATTTGAACAAACACAACAAAGGTGATCGAGGGAGTGTAATTTAACCTTTACATTAATTGTACTAGTGTTTTTTATCCGTGCGTTGCATGGGGAATATGTCTATTGTATTTGATACATCAATTAATACTTTGACTATTAAAAATATATAAACAACAAATGAAATAGAAGAGTCTGAAATGATGAGTAAAGTAGACAAAAAGACTTTTCTTTTAAGCCTGATTGAGATCAATAGGAACTCGTTTCACATTCTTCATGAAAAAAAAATTAACCGAATAGTTTTTTGTTTTGTTTTGCTAAATCAATAAAAAAAATTCTTATCTTTAGTTTTATAAGGGAAATTTAAAGGTTAAAATAAAAGAAGATATAAAATATTTACCCATTAAATATCTTTTTTTTCCTTGACGTAAATATGTTAGAAATGGAGCACGATCACGTTGGATTTGATTTATTTTCATATTTAACATAATCACTTTTTTAGATATTTTAGTTTTATATAATTAAACTTTTTTTTTTCCTTGATGTAAATCTCTTATAAATGGAGTATGATCATGTTGGATTTGATTTATTTTCCTATTTAACATAATCGCTTTTTTAGATATAAGTTCAGTTTTATGTAAGTTCACGTTGGGCAAGATTTTTTTTAGATATAAGTTCTTGTGATTGCAACTAAGAATGAATAAAAGGGATAAAATCTTTTAATTTATGTTTAAAGAATCTTTTTAAATTGATGTAGTTAGGTTTATTTTTGTGCCTTTAATTTATGGGAAAAGAGGATAAAGTGGGAACGTAAACAAAAATTAATAAATTTACCACTTTTTCACCCAGAATATGACCGCAAGATAAATCAAGAGATTAGAATATAACATGAACCCATGTGACTGTCCAAAAAAAACATGTACCCATGTGGGTGTGGCCGTCTCACATGGCTGAAACAAAGCTAGAAATTAAGATAAGGGTGCTCAAAATTATTCATGATCGATCAATTCCTTTTGACCAAGTAAATTAGATTAATACCCAAACTTAAAGAGCAAAGACATGGAATTGTTTGGTACGGAAAATTAATCATATTGTACAACAGAAACAAAGTTTTTAAAATTTCAATACATCTAAAAAAATTAAGTTGCTGGAATTTATTAAGAATTTGATGTTCATTATATTCACGTGAAGAGAACAACTGCGAGCTCTACTTAACCATTAAAGCTTTATCAAAATGTTGATCGATAAATAATCCTGGTTGTCCCAAACCCAGCAGCCATGTATCTGTTTGTAGTACCTACATAGGTTATCAACACATTAATTTTTTAAAATTAAAAAATAACTAAAAAGTTTTTTTTAAAACACTAATTTGACAATGAATAATTGAACTCGACACAGATACCTGGACCAGTCTTGACAGTTGACTCTGCCAAGCTGGATCAAAACAACCGCACCAAATGCACAACCAGTAGAGACGAAATCAATGTATTCGTCTACAAATTGTGCAATCAATACACATTCAATTTTGGTGATGCAATATCAATCATTGAAATACATTAGGCTTTTTATGTCTCTGTGTTCGTCCATGAAGACCATCTCAATGGACGTTGGAAACCCTCGATACATTAACCTCCACTGACGAACAATTTTCAGTTTTAAACACCAGTGGTGTGATACTTGAAATAGAGTCTATCTTCATGGCCATGGTCTCTCAAAGATTTTGGCTACAGAAGATTAAAAATGGAAAGTTTGGAACATGGTGTATATATATATATATATATCTTGGTTGGGGTTGACCTAGGTTTTCAAATATTGTAATTAAGTTTCATCAATTTTCATCCCTATAAGTTTCATCAATTCATCAACCATCATATTCTTTATTATTATATATTCATAAAAAATAGAAATGTATATTCAATTTCTTAATCAACTTTGATACAACCTTAAAATCTCGTATGATCACTTGATCATACCTAACAGCAAATGTGTTTAATATATTCTTAAATCTTAAACTGGGCATTTCCTTTTTTTACCTTCCCTTTTGATTAAAAAAACTGATTTTCTCAAAATTTGATCCCATTCAAAATGGGTTTACCTTTTTTTTTATAACTAATTTAACTTAGAATTAAACTGGGCAAGTATATTCTAATATAATTTAAATTATTGTGAAAAATTTATCAAATTATATTAAAAATTATTCTCCACTTAGTTCTAAAACTGAAAGATTTTTATGTAAAATTCCATCCCTATAAAAGGGAAAATACTAACTCATGGGTGAAATTTTTCCTTAGGAAGATTGAATATTTCTGCTAACCCATATTGGCAATTAGTAATTGGTAAGGCACAATAAGATAAACATATTTACCATTTGCTAGAAGATGCAACATCAATACCCTTGGTCTTGAACAAAGCGGCATAAGACGATGGGCTTCGAGAAAGGGCAACAATCACAATACCACTACATAACAAAGGAGAAAAAAAAACATTGTGAATGAGTAAAAGAGGCACAAATTACATGGGAAGGTTTGAAACAAATGGCTATTGTTCTTACTTGCTGAGGTTGTGCTTCTTCCAGCACACTTATCAGGTCATCAGTTGCAGCAGTGACTTCAGTGCTTCTATGGCATCTTGATTGACTGCACAGATGAAACACACCACCCAATATTTACACTTGACAGATTCAGAAAAATGGCCACTTACTATGAGTGAATCATGAAATATATTATTACCTCCTCTCCGATTGAAATAAAAGGGTTTGAAACCCTGCATATTTTATTTTATCTTAAACATATTTCCATATGAAACAGATTTTACGCAAATATTTGTCCAGTGTTTAACTAATACACATTGCAAGCTCCCCATAAGTTTTTTTTTTTTTTTTTTTTTTTTTTTTTGAAAGAACCCATAAGTTATTTCTTTCTTAATATTTTAATGAGTGAGTTCATCTCTCGAACTGAAAGCTAGCACTACGGATACAGTAGGTTTCAAAAATAAAAAATAAAAACCAAAACTTTCAGTTGACTTGGACAGAGAGAAGGGAGAGGGTGATGGAAATTACAGATTATTGGCATGTTGTATGTCAGCTTCAAGAGCTTTGATGGAATCCTTGAAGGGTGTGCTCATCTTCAAAAAAAAAAAAAAAAAGGAAAACCCATTTTGAATGAGAAGCTTCTCTTCCAAAATATTATACTTGCCCAGTTTAATTTTAAGTTAAATTAGTTATAATATTTTGTCATTAAAGATAGATAAAAACTACCAAAATCTAACAAATAACAATAAAAACAAAATAAAATCTTTAAAAAATATTTTTTTATATATGTTTTTTTTTTCACAGATTTGTTTTTCTTTTTTAAAAAAATGTACATATATGTTTTTTTTAATATTTTTAATATCAAATGAGAATTAATCAGTGAGTGACACCTAATCAAATTGGCCTAAGAATTAATCTGTGAGTGACACCTCATCAAATTGGTCTGAGAATTAATCTGAGAGTGACACCTCATCAAATTGGCCTAATGGAAGTTCTTATTTTCTAATATGTATTGATTGATATTGATATTAGAAACATTTTTCTTAGGAAATGAATTCAAAATATTTTTAAGTAAAATAAATAAATAATTTTCAAGGCATTCTCATTAAAAAAATCACATGACTAGACAAGTGTTGTTAAATTTATTAAATAAATATTTTTTGGTGCCATATTAAATAAGTAATATACACATGACAACACTTTGACATTAGGGGTGAAAATAGACCAGGTTGTTCGTCAGGGGCCTATGGCCTAGCCTACCAAAGGTCGGGACTAGGCCATACTTATTTGCTAAAAAGGTCAGGCTTAGGCTTTTTAAAAATTTTGATTAGCTAAAAAGGTCAGGCCTAGAATTACAAAAAAACTTATTAGGCCTAATAGGTTGGCCTATTTACCTAATTGTTTTTATAATTTAATAAATATATTATACTAATATATTAATAAATTTAATTTTAACAAAAAAACATATTAATAAATTTAATATATCATGTCTAAAAAGTACAAAAATACAAAAAAATTAAAAGAGAAGAAATACCAAGATGAAAACCTAAATAAAAAACGTTTTCTCCTAAGAAGAAATCATTTTAGTATTGTTGAGGGATGAGTTTTTTAATTGGATTATCCAATATTCAAAATAGAATTTCAATGATAATTGTGAAGGCTTATAAGTCTGCTGACCAATTACCTCGCGACCTATTAGTCTCCAGGTCTAATGACCTCTTTAAGAGGCTATTTTTAGGTAAGTAGGCTTTCGAACAGGCTCGTAAGCCAGGGCAGGCCTCTTAAAAGGCCAAACCGAACCTTAAACTTTGGCCTATGAAAGGCCACCAAGGCTTGGGCCGCGAGTTCCAAATTGTAGGTCAGGCTTAGGCCCCACAAAGCTTAGCCGAGCATAGCTCATTTCCACCCCTATTTGACATTACCAGGCCAATACCATACATACAAAATAAATTTATAAAAATTATTGTTCTGATATCAGTACGTACTGCCTAGTACATAGTCCGTGGTTTGACTGGTGTTGTCTGTACGTAACTCTGTTATTGATTAAAGCAACCTTGTTTTAGTTTTCTTTTGTTCCGCAGCTATCTATGTATCATCAAATAATGAATCGTACCTGCTTCTTAATTTGAAACTGGCATGGTATCCAACACCAGCTAGCCTGCTTCCATTGCAATTTGCTAATTTGCAAGCATTATTGCATTGTCTTCATCTGCACTGTATGGAAGGGTCACTTTCTGATCATTAACTCATTACCTTCTTCTTTCGAAACGTGGAACTTTTGTTTTCAAAACATTTGCTT
This sequence comes from Lotus japonicus, assembly GCF_012489685.1. Taxonomy (NCBI): domain Eukaryota; kingdom Viridiplantae; phylum Streptophyta; class Magnoliopsida; order Fabales; family Fabaceae; genus Lotus; species Lotus japonicus. The sequence continues at coordinate 85,459,258 of NC_080043.1, read as the reverse complement.
TAATCACAAATTGCCTGCAGATGATATTAATATAGGTATAGGTATATACTGTATAATAGAGTGATGTATATATATGTGAATCTTGTGTGTCCACACATATACATCTTTGATATGTCATTACATCTCACCTGTAAATTCATTAATTATTTTTTCAGTTCTTTTTTTATTTTATATTTTTTGTTCGTTTTTTTAAATTGTGTAAAAAACAAAACAATATTTCACCAAATATATTTTAAAAACTATTTACCATCATACACAATATTACAACTCCATTTAGCATTCACACCATCTTTGTTTAGGATAGAAAATTGAGAAGGCAATTAGATGAGAGACTAAATTGTTCGGTATGAGTAAATAGTGGAAAGAAAGAAAAAAGAGAACCAAAAAAAAGGGTAAGAACTCTATCCTCTTATTTTAAAATATATCAAAATATTAATTTTTGCATTTCCTTTTTCTTAAAATACATAAGAATTTCATTCCATTGAGTCACTCCTTGGTTAGTGAAGGTTCTCTAAAAGATGAGACTCACAAGTAATTTTTTTTTTTTATATACGGGGCCTAAACCCAATTACACTCTCAAATAGAGAGTATTACGAACATCAAACATATAAGGAATAATACAAAACGAAGAGAGAATATCATATATCCTCATATTTATGAGCAAAGAGAATCCATTTTTTGCAAAGGATCGAGTTCGCCACTTTATTAGTCTCTCAAAAAATGTGCTTCCAATGCGAAAGAAAGCATTTATCAAGCAATTCTTTGACCTCTCTAGCAAGAGGGGCACAAGCATTAGAGTCCCCACAACCTTTGTCAAGCATACTAATGGCCAAGTGGGTATCCAACTCCACTATTATCCAGCATGAGACTGCTATAGATCATATACTCACTTTTTGGGGTCAAAATATACTCACTTTTTAACTGGGCCGAATGGATTGAAATGGGCCAAAATATGTTGCAATTGCAGTAGGCCCAAACTCACCCACGAAAAAACATTTCAGGAAGTCAATATTTTTCGGAATTTTTTTTAGAGAGCCAAATGTGGTGGATAGATATGAGTTATGGTTTTTTTTTTTTTTTTGAAACCTGGAAAATTTATTAAAAAAAGCTGAAGTAGTCATAGAGGCAGTTACATCATAAACAACCAAACGAACACAATCCGGCGGAACCTCCTCAATCCAAACACAATTGGGGTACTTTGAGGAGTTCTTAGCTAAGTGATTAGCTAGAGTTGCCGGACGGTGAACAAAGAAAAAACTAAAACTATGAAAGCGAGAAACCAAATCCTTACAATCTCTAAGAATTGAAACAAAATAAGAAGCAACATGCAATGGCTTATTCCAAGCGTCAAAGAGTTGTAGGCAATCCGTTTCCAAAGCGATCTCCATGAAGAACAAATCAGCGACAAGTGAAAGTGACCAACGGAAAGCCAAAGCTTCAGCGATCAAAGGCGAGGGCTTATTGAGTCAATGTCATTTAAGACCTTAGTTAGTACTTTTTGTTTTTAATTATAAGACCTTATTGAGTCAATGTCATTTACTAATGTCATTTATTAAGAAAATATGTAATGAAACTAATTAGTGTACTGATTTTATTGTTTTTCATACTCCCTCCGTTCATATTTAACTGTTCAGGAAGAGAAGAAACACACATATTAAGGAGTGCAATTAATTTTGTTATTTTTCATAAAAGTATTATTTCATTTCCTATTTCACCCTTTGAAATGTATATTATCTTTCCTCATTTATTGTTCCTGCAAGGGCATTTCTTGGAAAAACATCATTTAATTCTCTCTTGAAACTCTAAGTGGACATATATATAACAACAAATTTTTTTCTTCAAAGTGGACAGTTAATAAGGAAGGGAAGGAGTACAATCTTTCATATTTACTCTTAATTTTTTTGATTTAATACATGTGACATCCTTTGGAGCAATCTAGTTCGAGCCGGAAACATCTACATCATGGTAACATCCTTTGCATGTTACTCATATTTTAAGAAGGTTATTTAATAACATTATGAAAAATATATAAAAAATATTATTATTGCAGTGTGTAAATTTGTTTACACCGTCACTGACATAAAAATTAATCTTTATCCAATGTAAAATTATGGAAGGTAGAAACCCTCCCAAGGGATAAACCCTAGCAGAGATAGCAATAAGAAAATAAAAGAAAAATCAAATTGGTGAGCAAGCTCAATTTTCTAATTAATTGACTGGAAATAGAAATTACATATTTATACTACTTGTCTCTTCTTGTACTTACTAAGGCCCAAATCTACTGGCCCAATAACTAATAATATGAGACTATTTAATATATATATATATATATATATATATATATAATAGTACTCCTAATATATTGCCAAACTTTCCTACTCATTTCCGTTTCTTCTTGTTCCTTCCACTGGTCTGATCAAATCCCTTTAACCAAGCTGGTGATTTGGTAATTCTTTTGGGCTTGGAATATTTGTGTTTTCCTTTGGGCCCAATGCTGCCATCACTCCCTCCTGGGAGAAAAGCCTTGTCCTCAAGGCTGGGTCGGGTTTGGACCGAGTCAGAAACGGGTGGGGCATCCAGCTGGGTTGGAGGGAGATCCAAAGGAGAGGAATTAGGGTTGGTGTCGGCAGTGGGGCTCCTTGGAGCCGTTGGAGTCAACCTCGCGGATGCCAAAATTTTCTCCACTTGAGTTTGGGATTGGACTGCCAAGGTTGGGTCAGAAAGTAACGTGGGTTGTGAGGAGAGAGAGCTGTTTTGATTGGTTGGTGATAAAGGGGGTGGGTCACTTGTCTGCAAAGTATCCAGAGGAGATTTAAGAGTGTTGGAAAGGGTAGAACCCAATTCACTTCTCACGTTAAGTGCCTCTGTTCCTTTTTTCTTCAGTTCTTCAGTTTTTCCAGACAAAAATGCATCTCCCTCTTCTCTCCTTTCCTCAACCGTGAGCGATTCTTCCCCCTCTCTATCAGTCTCGAATCCTCCTTCAACCTCAAGACCTTGGACTGACATGTCCAACTCCAAGCCTTGATTGTTGACCCCACTCGCAGGGATGGTCGTGGGCTCTAATGGAGGAGGGGCGACGACCGCCGCTGGTACTGGTTCCGCTATATCATTGGCCAGCGGTGGTAAGGGCTCGCGGTGCTCCCCAGGTTCTCCGTGGTAGCGCCGTAGCAAGCTCACGTGGAAGGTTGGGTGAAGCTGGCTCGTTGGCTGCAGATCAAGCTCATAAGCGACCATTCCGACGCGTTTGAGCACTTTGTAAGGGCCAAAATAGCGTTTGGAAAGCTTCTGGGATGGCCTGCGGTGAAGGGATCCTTGCCGGTAAGGCTGTAAACGCAGAAGAACCCAATCCCCTGGCTCAAAGGTAATGTCCACCCTATGTTTGTCCTTCTGTTCTTTCATTCTTTGTTGTGCTCTGGCTAAGTTGGCCTTCAAAATTCTGATAATGTGGTTTCTTTGTTGAAGGGATGTGTCTAATGACTCAAGCGTGGTGCTCCCAGGCACATAATCAAGAGGGCTGGAGGTGCTCGGCCATAGAGGGCCTGAAACAGAGACATGCCAATCGAAGAATGATGGGATGTGTTATACCAAAGTTCTGCTAAGTGGAGGTAACGGTGCCAAGACCGTGGTTGTTCCCCAGCAAAACACCTCAGATAAGTCTCAACTCCCTTGTTGACCACCTCTGTCTGACCATCCGTCTCTGGATGGTATGCGGTGCTGTATTTTAAGCGTGTGCCATGCACGCGAAATAACTCCTTCCAAAACTGACTTGTAAACAATTTGTCTCTGTCAGATACGATGGATCGCGGAATGCCATGGAGCTTGCAGATCTCTGTGGAGAATCGGTTAGCCAGTGCCTGTGCTGTAAACTTGGCGGGCAACCCCAAGAAGTGTGCAGATTTGGTTAGTCGATCCACAACTACCCAGATGACAGTGTGTCCTGCAGAGGGAGGCAATCCTGTAATAAAATCCATCGAAACATCTTCCCACACCCTCTCTGGGCTCGCCAAAGGTTGCAGGAGTCCTTGTTTTTTTGTTGTCATTGTTTTGTTCATCTGACAGATTTGACATTTCTGTATGTATTCCTTTGTTTGTGTATAGAGTCCTGGCCAGTTAAAAGATGCAGCAAGTCGGGACAAGGTTGGCTGTAGTCCTGAGTGTCCTGAGGTGGGTGTGGAGGGGTATTCAGAAATGATGGACTGGCGCAGGTTAGGAAGGTCAGGTAGATACATCCCTTGTTTGTAATACAACAGTCCTTGGTGTTGGAAAAATCCCCGTAAAGTTAGCTTCTGATTTAGTTATTCTTTTCCCTGGGCATAAGCAAAGTACTGGTGTAGCTCTTCTATGATTGATGGAACGGCTGTGGTCAAAGAGGCATAAATTGGGGTTTCACCCTGAATGCTTCTGGATAAGGCATCAGCAACCTTATTAGTAGACCCAGGTTTGTAGAAAATTTCAAACTGGAACCCTGTCAATTTTGCTGCCCACTTCTGTTGTTCTGGTGTGAGTACTGACTGAGTAAGCATGTGTCGCAAACTCTGCTGATCCGTATACACATTAAATTTGTGCCCTATCAAGTACTGTCTCCATTTTTTGATGGCCTCTGTTATGGCATACATTTCTCTAACATATGCTGATTGGTTTTGCATATGCAGGCTCAACTTTTTGCTAAAGTAGGCAATGGGATGGCCTTGTTGGGATAGTACAGCTCCAATGGCGAAACCTGAAGCATCTGTTTCCACATTGAAGTCTTGTTGAAAATCAGGCAAGGCCAAAACTGGGGCTTCTGTGACCTTTCCCTTGAGTGTTTGGAAAGCCTGTTCTGCCTCAGCTGTCCAAGAGAAAGGGCCTTCCTTCAGCAGGTCAGTAAGGGGGGGGCAGCATGTCTGGCATAATCCTTCACAAATCGGCGGTAAAAGCCTGTGAGTCCCAAGAATCCCCTGAGGGCAGTCAGTGAAAGGGGAACTGGCCATTCCTTGATAGCAGACACCTTGCTAGGATCTGGTTCCACTCCGCTGGCAGATACAATGTGTCCCAGGTATCCGACTGAACTAACTCCAAATTCACATTTGGAAAGCTTTGCAAAATATTTATGTTCTGATAGTGTGTCCAAAACAACCTTGAGGTGCTCTACATGTGTATTCAGATCAGGGCTATATATCAGGATGTCATCAAAAAATACAAGCACAAATCTGCGAAGGAAGGGACGCAGAAGATCATTCATGGCGGCCTGAAATGTACTTGGGGCATTGGTTAAACCAAACGGCATAACGAGGAACTCGTAATGGCCATCAACTGTCCTAAAGGCAGTCTTGTGGGCGTCATCAGCAGCCATGCGAATTTGATGAAAGCCTGACCTCAAATCAATCTTGGAGAAAAGTGCTGAACCTCCCAACTCATCTAATAATTCATCCACAGTAGGTATTGGGAACCTGTCTTTTACGGTAATAGAATTTAACCCTCTATAATCGACACAAAAACGCCATGACCCATCTTTCTTTTTTATGAGCAGGACTGGGGAGGAGAAAGGGCTTGTGCTTGGCACCACTATGCCTTCCTTAAGCATGTCAGCAAGCATGGTGGCCATGGCCTCCTTTTGGGAGTGAGGGTAGCGGTAGGGACGAATATTGACCGGCGGAGAGTTAGGAATAAGTGTGATGTGATGGTCGTGCGGGCGCGGGGGTGGCAGCCCATGTGGTGGTGCAAAAATATGAGCAGCAGATTGAAGTAAATCCCATAAGGTTGGGTGTAGGTCTGGTGGAGGGGACACAAGTGTATCCATGGCCATGTAGGTTGAATTGGTTGTGGGCATGCACAATAGTGTATGGGATTCAGCAATGGCATCTGAGTGAAGGAGTCGCTGCACTTGATGGTAAGTGGCTGATTTCGGGGGAGGGTGAGGAAAGCCAGTAATGGTAAAAGGCATGCCATTGACCAAGAATGTCATTTCTGGAATGGAATAATCAGAAACAATGCGGCCTAGGGTGCGCAACCACTCTACACCTAGGACAACGTCTGCCCCTTGAATGTCCAAGAGATGGAAAGGTACATTGAACATTGTTCCCTTAATCATTAAGGGAGTATTGTGACATACCCCTGAACAGTAGATGTATGCTCCATTCCCAACCATGACTGGAAATGTGCTAACTGGTTTAATTGGCAAATGCAGGTATTGAGCAATGCGTGGTGGCATCACATTGTGGGAACTCCCGGAGTCAATCAGAACTTGAAATTGCTGTCCAAGGATGGTTCCAAAGAACTTCAGCGTCCGCGGAGAAGGTACGCCTTTTAGCACAGCATTTGATAATTGAAAATGAATTATCTCTTCTTCCCCTTCTACTATTTCTTCTACTGTGCCACAACCCTCTGTGTCATGTGCTGATTCTGATTCAGCTGGGTCATCTATCTGTAAAATGAGAAACTGTTTTGTTTGGCACCTATGTCCTTGAACATATTTCTCATCACAGTTGTAGCACAACCCTAATGCTCTTCTCTCTTGCATTTGGGTTGAAGTCAGCCGCTTCACTGTCATTGGGGTTGGGGATTTCGTGAGGGGCTGTTGTTGATTGTGGGGGCGACTTGGTGGTGTTTGTGGGGAGGGTTGTTGATGAGGTTTTGGGGAAAATGGAGGGTTAGTGTGGTGAGCTGGTGCTGGTTTGGGGTACTTATAGGGCTGGGATTTTGAATCTGCAATTTTTGATTCTACTAATTTAGCCAACCCAATAGCATGTGACACTGAATAGGGCCTTAGAATAGACAACTCATTCTTGATATCAGTCCGTAGCCCAGAAATAAAACAATCAAGCATAGTTTCAGCACTCAAACCCAGAACTTGATTGCACAAGCGTTCAAAACGAGACTGGTACTCAGTCACTGTTGTGTGTTGCTGGAGTTTGAACAACTCTTGCTGTGGGTTATCAAAGGTAGAAGGACCAAAACGAAGAGCAAGAACCCTAATAAATTCCTCCCAAGAATGGAGCTGTCTATTATTGTACATCCATTTATACCAACTTAAAGCTTCCCCATCCATATAAAAAGCAGCGAGTTCTAGTCTTTGTGTGGGTGATGTTTGATGATATTGGAAAAATTGTTCAGCCTTAAAGATCCAGTCAAGAGGATTCTTACCATCAAATGAAGAGAGTTGTAATTTCAGATTTTTGTTGTGCTGTGCAGGTGGAACAGCAGGTACCCGGGAGCCAGATGCAACAGATCCAGCTGCTACTGGATTAGTAGGAACAGATCCAGCGGTTTGTGGTTGTGCTAAAGTTGCCAAGATTTCCTCAGGTGTGAGGGTAACCAAAGAAGGTTGAAACCCAGGTGGTCCAGAGGAGAAACCAAGCTGTCCTGGGGGTCTAACAAGGCCAGATCCAGATGTAAACCCTGGAGGTGGTTGAGGTGGGATTTGCAAGGAAACAAGAGTAGAAATCTACTTGTGTAGAGTCTGCAAGATGGCATTAAAGGCCTCATTTCGTGAATCCTGGAAATTCTGGCGTTGGAGGAGAGCTGTGAGCTTGTCCTCAATGGTGTCCATGGAGGACTGTTCTGGCTGAGAGGAAGACATCAATGAAAGCACCAGTTGGAAGGTAGAAACCCTCCCAAGGGATAAACCCTAGCAGAGATAGCAATAAGAAAATAAAAGAAAAATCAAATTGGTGAGCAAGCTCAATTTTCTGATTAATTGACTGGAAATAGAAATTACATATTTATACTACTTGTCTCTTCTTGTACTTACTAAGGCCCAAATCTACTGGCCCAATAACTAATAATATGAGACTATTTAATATATATATAATAGTACTCCTAATATATTGCCAAACTTTCCTACTCATTTCCGTTTCTTCTTGTTCCTTCCACTGGTCTGATCAAATCCCTTTAACCAAGCTGGTGATTTGGTAATTCTTTTGGGCTTGGAATATTTGTGTTTTCCTTTGGGCCCAATGCTGCCAAATTATCAGTCCTTTCTTTTAGAAACATTCCTGGAAATATGTACATAAGAAGAACTGAAGAAGAATTAGGCATGTTTATAACATACATTGATCAAATTCAACCACAAACATACAACAAGCCAGTGCTACTATGATACAAAAACACACATCAATGTGAAAATAGCTTTCAGTGCTAAATCTACAGAAAAATGAAGCACTCCAAAGAAACATGCGGATTCTCAAGTGATTCCTCCATTAAAACGCCGCCGTTTTTCTCCCCAACAACCTCACCGTTCTCCATTGGCAACAACCGCCGACCAGCTCCTCCCGGCGGCCTGAGCTGTCTCCGACTTGTGCCGGCGCCAACCGTCCTTGTAAACGACGGTGACCCTGGCCGCCTTCCGGAATCCTCTCCGGGATCACGGCGGACCTGGCCGGATTCCCTCCGACGAACTGAACCTGAACCCATCAGAACCTTCTTCGCCGGCGGAGGCTCTGTCACTCTCGCCGGAGAATTTGGCCTTCTCTCTCTCCCGCCGATTCCATTTCCAATGACGGCGTGAGAACGCCTCCGGGGCGCATCGTTGTGTGGTCGATTCCGGTACCGAGTTTCCCCTCTGGTGCCTCGCTTACTCGTAACTTCGTCTTCTCTCGACTCTGTCACCGTCACGGTGGTTGTGGTGGTGGTGGAGAAGCTCTCGCCGACGCTGCATGTTCCCGAAATGGGAGAACAATCATCGGAGGCCTCTTCCAGAAATGCTGCTTTTTCATCGATGGGATCCTTGCTGTGTAGCACAACTGGCAATTGGGTCTTTGATTCTGGCGTCAAAATTGGAACTTGGGGCTTGGAAATGGGTGTTTCCAAGAGTACCTCCTTCACAGATTCTTCAGCAGGTGGTGGTGGGACTCTGCATTCTGATTGGTGGGTAGCATTGGGAGACTTGGGTGCATGGGATCTGAGCTGGGTTTGCTGGTATTTTAGGACATTTTGGTGTTGCTTAGGGGTGCACAAGCAGCAACCCATTTGGTTTGAACCAAGTAATTGTGTGGTGGCTAATTGGAAGAATGGTATTGCATGGCTTCAGCTTGGTTTGTTTTGAAAGTGTTGATGATAAGAGAAACATAAAAAGAAAAAAGGTTTTTGAAATGTTGGCTGAGTTGGGAAATGGGAAGTCAGAAAAAAGGTTGTGAAAATGAGCTAGAGCCTAGAGGGGAGAATGGTGAGGTTAAGTGTTAGAAAGGGGCAATCCAGAGAGAGTGAATATAATTGTAGACAGAGTGAGCTTAATTGATTGACCAAGCAAGAAACATGTTGGACCTGTTTATATAGCTTTAATTTGATCTTAATTCTTACCAAATGATTCATAAATTGAGGATCCAAATTTGGGTATAGATACCTATGGTGATAAAGAAGATAAGAGAAAGAATTAATGAGTATAATATAGTATGATTTTATGTGATAAAAAGTGAGAGGTAGAAAAAAAATGAAATGTTCATAAATATTTATACGATTGAGTGGTTTATGAATCAGCGCCATAATTCTTAACTTGTGTGGATAACCTAATAAAAGTTATTGTTGCAACTCCAATCTGAACTTATTTTGCATTTTACTTATTTAAAAATGAGTTCTGTTATTTAGTATGAATGCTGATAAAATAGAGGGAAGGGTAAATATAAAATCCATCCAATAACATATTTTTCTTTTCTCTTACTTATAACCCAACCAAGTAAGAGGAGATAAAATTTTTACTTTCTTTTCTTTCAATTTCTCTTTAATCCATCGTCAGAACTCATAACTTTCTTTCTCATTTCTTTCCTTCTACTTTCTTTTCTAACCAAACAAAACCTCAATGAGTATGCGTTTATAATGCATGGAAACACTTAATAAAACTAGTTTCAAGTCCTCAATTAACATTTAAATATGATATTATCCCCATCATACAATTTCTATGGTTTTTAGTTTGACATTCACTCTTAATATGGTATTAATAACTAGTCATGTAGCTAATCGAGACATATGTCACCATTGTTTACCACTTCTAACTTCTAAGTCATGTTCGATGACTAGCTCTTTTGATTTAAAAGTGTTCTCACTGTTTTGCAATTTAATTTCAAGAGGCTTCATGGGGCAATAAGAATTATTCTTATTATTAGAGCTAATTGTCAAATCCGACTTAGCAACAAAATATGCCACATAAAATTTCTGATGACACGTACGTGGCAAAGATGGTCTATAAGACTATAATTCTATATTAGCTACACCACCAAAATAACTAGATACTTCATTTTCCTTATTCCCGTTGCAAGCTTTCTGATATTCTAGTCAAGAAAATGGAAAATATGAATTCAGAAGTGAATTCTGAAATTTTATGCGAGAAACGGAAAAAGGTTAACTCAAAAGGGAATTCTGAAAGTTGGCAATGCAAGAGAAAAGATGATTTAAAAGTGAGACATGCTGGACATGGCTGTCAATGTCATGCTAAAGAACACGACAATGTATCATAGCAAAGCTAAAAAAGAGGGAAAAACACTTGCCTTTTGAATTGTCAATTATGAAAGGTTAATTTGATTTAACCCAACTAAATGAATAAACCAAAATAACAAAATTCATTGAAATTTTAGTTCATATCTTAACTCTTTTCAAGTACTAAATCAAATTCGTACCAATAATTATTTCATTAATATTACATTTATATATTAATTATAAAAATTTATTTATATAGAAAATTATACTTTAATATATAATTTAATTTTAAAATAATTATTATAAAATTAATTTTAATCATTTAAACTTCTTCTGTCCTTAAAAATAGCTCAAGTGGTAAGAGTTAAGTGACATATGAGTTAGAGGGGAAGGTTCAGAAATCAATTTTTGTCGGGTGTAATTTATTTCCAATGTACCAAAAAAAATTTAAAATTCTTCTCACTGCATGGGCTAAAACGCTAGTTATTTAAATTTCCATTCTTCTTTTTTTTTTTTTGAATGCAAGCTCATCATATATTAAATTTCCATTCTTCTAAAAAGCAGTTCTATTTATTAACTGTATCACCAAGATAGTCAAGACCAGAGCCCCACTAACGGCACTAAGATTTGCCAACATGACATATAATGGCCTAATTAGCAACGCCGACCCCCCAGTACAAAGGGACTACCAAACTTTCCAGTTTCCACAATATTATATGCTTGAGGAGTGTACTTTAGCCTAAAAAAGAATTACTCAACCATTCCAGCTTTCATTAGTTTTTAGAACCAGTCCCCACAGGATATCAAAACACAGACACTCACCAGCCTGTCATAAGTCACAGCACAAAAAAGAATACCTCACAGCTCTATTGTAACTATTACACTAGACATGGCTTCAGGACAACTTGGCACCAGAATTACACATTTTATTGCTGGTATACTGCTATCAAGTAGTCCCAAAATTTTCTTTAAATTTCAAAGTCAGTGAGATGAGTTAGAATGCAGTTACCAAATAAACCCAAATTGAGTAGCACTCACAAAAATATACACATGAACCATATTAAAATCAACATCTTTAACTGTATCCTCAAATAAGAACTAAATTATAAAAACACAGTAATTGGTACAAATTGCACCGGTTACAGAGAGCAAAAAGTGTTCATGTAGAACAAAACATTAGAGCCTGTTTGTCAAAAACAAATTTATCATTCCGAGTCAAGTTTATCATAACTCTTGTCTCAGATTTTCTTAACTTTGGTTTTCATTGCCTCAGGATGATCAAACCGAGGTTTTTTACGGAATACAAATGGGCTCTTATAAACCTATGCATTTTCTAAATAAATTAAAAGCAAACCACTCAATGATGCTTGTGTGTGGGAGGGGGCAGAGAAAAATTGCAGACAGCATAAGCCTGTTTGTAATATTTAAATGATATATTACATGAGGAATGAGCATCAACATGATGAAGTAAGCCTGCGCTTCTTCTTACATATAATGAACATTAAATGATGTGTAAATAACAAAAGAAAAAAAAAGAATTGATCAAGAGGCAGTCAGCTTTGAGGACGATGCAGCCCGATCTGAATCAATCATGGATTTAATATAGAACTCACCTGCCTTGTATGATGATCTTACCATGGGTCCAGATGCCACATATCGAAATCCCTGTCACATGCAAAGTAGAATTAAGCCATCATTCATACAACATGATCAAGTCATAATTAATATACTATAAGAAACTTTTAATATATTAGAGCTTTTCCACAAATCAACATGAAGTTGGATGCAATAATCAACAGGAAAGAAAAGTGCTGCCATGATTACACTCGCATGGTGACGTATAGAATGCCAGATGAAGTGCTAGAATTAGATCTTTACTAGATGGGGCGCTAAGATGTCATCCTAATTGCTGAACTCATTATGGATTAGCACGATGTAGAATTGTTACAGACTGAATAGGCAAGAATGATGCTGGAAATGATCCTATCTGTTACAAATTTTGAGTTACATATACAAACACCGGCAAGAAGCCCAAATGCTTTAAGTTGGATACGTTGACCCTAGTATCTACTTAGACTACGAAAACATAGTAACAACCGCCAGAAGATTTTAGTAAATGTTGATGGATATTGAGATTATGAGAGCACCAGCAAAATCACGACAATACAGCAATAAATACTGATTGATAGTAAATTAGTAATAGGCATGTTCAAACAATTGCAATGAACAGAACTGCACGGCAAACCAAACTGCACCAAGCTTAAAAAAAACGGAACAATGGTTCACAAACATTTTATTCAAAAAAAATCACTTTTGCCAAACCGGATATCATTCAAAGTAAGCAAACTTCTAACTAAACCCCAAATGTCCAAAACTCATATCAAATTATCATTCATGTTTAGAATCAGTGTCTCCTTCCAAACCTTATATCATCTACAACTACCACTAGCAATAGAACCTCATCCAAAATCTGTGTTCCCTTTATTTAGAAACAATGAAACCTACATTCCTTTTGTTATGCAATCCTTAGTTAGGATTGAATCTTCTTCCTATCTGTTTGCAATTTTCCCCAAATCTTCACGAACCCCTCTGAACTGTCTTCGTATTTTTGGTTTTCAGGTTTTCTGATTTTTCTCCATCAGAACAATCCCCCCTTCTTCTCAAAGCCTCTTTGTGTTCTTCTTCGGGTACACTTGGGGCTTAACACAGCCACATCAGAGAATAGCTCGGTTATCCTCTCAATCGTCATCCCGTGGTGCAGATGTGGGGGCAGAAGCATTGAGTTTCCTTGGTTAGGGTAGTTAACTGTGAAAGGATCCAGCCCTAAAGTTAAGGTAATGCTCCTTCAGACTTCAGTAGCTCTGTTCACAAATCTCCAGAGATGGCACCCCACAACGTTCCATGGTTCTATTCAGGGAATTTTCTTCTCCCTTGTCAATATCACTCCACCAGTTTTTTATCGTGTCTTGCCTTTCTATAGTGGATAGTGGCAAATAGAGGAAAAAATCCAATCCTGTACTTAAACCAGTCTAAAACTGGGTCCTTAACCGGTTCTTATAAATCAAATTGATTTGACCAAAAGTAAACCAGTTCAATTTGAATAAGAAAAAAAAAGAACCATAATACAAGTTTGACTTAGTTAAGTTTGGTTTTCTTAAAGAAACTGGACCATGCCCACCCCAAAATTTAGTAATTTTTTACTTTCCAATCAATAAATGTATATTCCTTTCACTTACAGACAAGTAAAATTCAACTAATCAGAACCCTAGAATAAATGCTAAGAACTTACCATTTCCATTCCAAGAGTCTGATATTTCTCAAAAGCCTCAGGTGTAATATATTCTGATACTGGCATATGGCGCTTTGAAGGTCTCATATACTGACCAAATGTCATCACATCCACTCCAGCTGCTCTCACCTTCTCCATTGTCTTCAAAACCTGGTCAGGCGTTTCCCCACAACCTAACATTATGGAAGTCTTGGTGAGGGTTCCAGCAGGAGCATAATCCTTGGCCATCATTAGAACATCCAAAGACTGTTTAAAATTGGCACGATGATCCCGCACAACACTTTGAAGCTCTTCAACTGTTTCAATATTATGCGCGAAGACATCTAATCCTGATTTGGAAACCTTCTCTACACAGTTTGCATCTCCTCGGAAGTCAGGAACTGTTGCAACAAAAATAAAGCAATAACTGTAATAGGAAGAAATTTTGAATTTTATTTGAAAAGGTAATGATCTATCTCAACAAATATGCCAAAACTGAAACCCTATAATGAAATTATGCACATACAAATCAAACCTTCAAGTTTATTCCCCAATCCTCATGCCCTATCAACAAGATTTCTTTTACTATTCTGATTAAAAGCCAACTATTGAAATATTACCAGTTAACTATGTGGAATTCATCAACAGAAACTGCATGAGGAATTTGCATCTTACGTACCACCTGTAATTCACCTAGCTACCTAATAGCCTATAGTTGAAAGTTGAAACACAAACTCACATAAGATAGCCCTTCATTTCATATATATCATTCACTAGCTCTAACTGCAAACCAGATAGACACTCATCTAATTCAGTAGAATTAGGTGCCAACCAACCTATAAAAGGTTTGATTGTTGTTTGCTATTGGATAGAACTAAATGATCAATTGCCCATACGGCCATACAAATGACCACCACACTGCTATATTTTCAGAAACTACAAATATCCAAAATGCATACCTAAGGCTTCTATCAGCATACTAGGCTTCAACGCCTTCATCTTCTGCACTGTTTCAGTAAAATGACCACTCCCTTGATCAGGTAAATCATCACGGTCAACACTTGTTATGACCACATAATCCAAACCCCATGCCACAATTGCTTCCGCCACATTAGTGGGCTCATCAGGGTCAGGTGGAGGAGGAGTCCTTGATGTCTTTACATTGCAAAATCTGAAAAATAACAACATTACTAAAAGGAAGCGTTCTAGTAAAAACAAACTGATCCATGTACAACTTCAATAGGTTTTAGCATTTCAGGACTTAGGATTATTACATTGACATCCCTGTAGCGCTTATTACAACCAAAATCCCTCTTTGGAAATTACATTACTTCCTTTTGTTATTTACAAGACAAAAGAAAATGGTGCAAAAATTGCGAATAACTGATATAGTAGGTTAGTTAGGCACAAACAATTTCCCAAATAAAGGGCATTGGGCAATAGAAGAGCACATAAATTTAGGTATGCAAGTGTAATTTCCCCAGCATGAACAGTGCCAGGTTCAGATTTGTATAATTACAAAACCTTTTATATTGACCTATAAAAAACATCTAAGGCAGTACAGGTTCAGACTTCAGAAGCGATTCTTATAATTCAATTAACACAAGAATTTGATCACGACTATGAGGTAGCAACTAGACAAAAGGAGCCAGTCCACTCAGTGCTGTTAATTGCTGATCGCGGAAAATAGTGGAAAATAGCGGACAACAGCGGAATAGTGGTAAGCTCTGAGAGCACTACGCTATAGCGCCGCTGTAACCGCTATTTGACAACACTGAGTCCACTCAACTCATCATTGCATACTTTCGAACAGGGGCATCATCCATTTCATCATAATATGCCAGTAAACAACTCATCATTGCTTAAAAACAACTTCACATTCCTCAGGTCTCACACAATGAGAACCTACATCTCCATACCACCACTCCATGCCATTTATCCATCAAGCTAACGTACCAATGGTTACTCTAATTCATGATTAACCTAAACTGAAGGCACCAATTGCAAAAAAAACTATGTAAATTCCAAAAACAAAAAGAAATTATTGGTATATAACCTGCAACCTCGAGTGCAAGTGTCTCCAAGAATCATGATAGTAGCCGTGGCGGTACCGGTCTCGCCGCCGGACCAGCACTCACCCAAATTAGGACACTTAGCCTCCTCGCAGACGGTGTGAAGCTTCAATTCACGGAGCTTCTTCTTGATCTGCACGTACTTCTCGCCGCCGGGGATGGACTCCTTCATCCATTTGGGCTTCGGAAGCGGCTTCTTCTTGGTGCCGACCTCGACCGAGTAACCGTCACCGGATTTCAGCGCAATGAAGTCAGAGAGCGATGGCGATTCTTCCGCCAGGCGAGCCCGGAGCGCCGCGAGAGTTTGCGACGGCGTGGCGGTGTTGGTGGTGGTGGTGGTGATTGAGGTTGAAGAGAAGGGTTTGGTGGCCCATTTGAGGGTTCCGGCGACGGTTCTAACCCGCGAATACATGATCCCTCGCTCTCTTCGGACAATCACAGATCGCGTGCGTAGATAGATAGAGACCGCTGGAAATACAAGGTGCCGCCAACTCCACTCTCCCTCAATATGGGCCTCAATTTGGGCCGGTATCGATTAGGATTACACGTGGCCCATTTACTATTGTTGATAAAAAGAAGTGAAGTGTTCCTTTCGCATCCTCCTCAATGCTTAATCTCACCCTTTTATATGTCCTTAAAAGATAGCTTAAATTGTAAGAGATATGAGACATGTAGGTTGAATATGGGATATTCGGGGATCGATTCTTGGATGGTACAATTTATCTTTCTGATGTACCAAAAAATAAATCTCACCCTTCTATGTTCCCGAATTAATGTTATATTAGGTTAGGAAACAGAGTGTGAAAAAAAGTGAAAGGAAAGAATGAGAAATTTTTCATAATACAATAAGAATTTTCATTGTAGTTCCGAAAATCGTTTTATGGGGCTATAGTGAAAATTATATAATTCGGAAACTAAAGGTGAAGTGGAAGAAGGGGAAGCAATGTGTTATGTGAGTCTGAAATTAGATATGGCGAAGTCATTGTTTGCGTTGAATGAGGGATTTCAATATTCAATTCTAGCTTCCATGGAGTTTTCGCGAAGACGATTGACTTGATCATGAGGTGAACGACTACAATTAGTTTCTTTGTTTTGTTAAATGGGAGGTTAAAGAGATTTTCCCATTTTCCCAAGCTTCTAGAAGGCTATGGGTGGGGGGGCCTTCTATCATTGTACCTATTTATTTTGGGTGTGGAGGTCTTTTCCGGTCTTATATTACAGGCACATGAGAGAAATGCCCTTCATGACATTCGCATTGCGAGACAAGCGCCTTAGATCTCTCACCTCTTCTTTGTTGATGATAGAGGAGAGGTTAGTGCAACAATGATAAATCTTAGGGGAGGTAAGTGCAATTTTCCCTTTAATTTTAACTTTGTAATTCCATGGATTTAATTGTGGATTGATTGGATAGATGGTGAGTTCATGGTTCCACTTGCCCTCTTATCTTAACTTACACCTTTATTGAGAATGAAAATTATTTTTGGACCCAACAAAGTGCTAACTATTATACAAAAAATAGGAAAAAACAAAAATAATTTATGGCGGTTTCAAATCGCTACAAAAACAACAATAAAGTTACACTTTAATTTTCAAAGGGGGCGTTTGTTTCACGGATTGGAAAAAGATTCCCGGGAATGTTTGGGCCGGAATCTACATTCTAGTGTTTGGTAGCAGATTTAAAAAAAATATTCCCGGGTATCTTTCATTCCTGGATAAGTCATATGCCCATCCACAAGCATTTCTCATTCCCATGATGCAGAGGTGGGTAAGTTGAATCCTGAATAGAAGGGAATGAGATTTTTGGTGTGAAATATCTGAATTGCCACTACCCACTACCAACTACCCACTACCCATGTCTTTTACCGCGAAGGGTATTTTAAGAATTTTACTATCTATTCCCAGGAATATACATTTTGAACTAAACATATATTATAATTATACCCAGGAATATTAAAAAAGATTCCCAGAAACTGATTTTGTGAACCAAATAATTTTTTTAAAGATGTCTAGGAATAACATTCTCATCATAACATTCCCGGGTATCATTTTCCAATTTTTTTTTACACTTCACAATTATGCAGATGTATGTTTGGAACGCAGGTCCAAATATCGGATCCGTGGTGGGAATCTCTTCAACCCAATTTTGAAAATCTATTTTCCCCCTCCCATCCTCCTATCAATCTTGGGTCTTGACAGCTGAAGAATTTTGTTTAGTACATGCCAATCGATGCCGTAGTGTGTATGACTGTATGACATATTGGCAATGTAGTGCCCATGATACTGATACATGACCTTATATAAATAATGGTGAACACTTTGTGGTGAGAGGAATCATATGATAAGAGAAGCCTGCCAACCAGCAACCGAAACCATCCAAAGGAATTAAATGAACTAAGGAAAATGACACCCAGTCATTCATTTTAACAATTTTTTTACTAATCAAGTTGATATTATCTCTACGTCAATGCATACACACATTAATTAAAAGTCAATATGAGAAAATTTCAAAATGAACATCGCAATTAAATGTGCAATATGCAGTTTTTTCATACTGAATAGGCAGGGATGACACCAATTAATTTTTCCTATATTTTAACCATTAAATATTAAAGTGAGTTTTGCTTGTGAGTAAAATAATTTGAGAAATTGACTAGTTGTAACGCAACAGTTGTAATTTTAAGCCAAGCCCCTGTTGTTGCAATTTTCTGCTTTTCTTTTCCTTGCTGGGTTCCCTTCCTGGACCCTATTATACTACCTACTTGAGAGAGTTGGTCTCAAGGTCTTTTTATCAATTCAATTTCCCCTTTCGAAAAAAAAAAACGCAACAGACAAGACAAAGCAGAGGTGGAAGTCTTTTGGGGATGACCGTCTAACCTTGTACCTATTTATTTTGGGCGTGGAGGTCTTTTCCGGTCTTATATTGCCGTCCCAGGAAAGAAATGCCCCCTCATGTCATCCGTATTGCCACAATGATAAACCAGCTCATTAGAGGGCATGTGCAATATGCTCCTTTAGTTTTAACTTTGTAATTGGATGAATTTGATTGATTTAATTGTGGATAGATGATTACATATCCATTTTCAACCTTATCTTAACTTACACCCTTATTATGAACCAAAATTATTTTCAAACTGAGCACAATGTCGACCGCCAATTCACATATGCAAGTTTTATAAACAACGGGAAGACAACATTTTATCGGCTTGGGACCGCTACCAAAACCGTTACAAAATTGCACATTTATTTCGGGGAGTTTGAAATTCCACTAAACTCTTTTTTCCTTTTTTTTTACTCTTCCGCCGCTAAACATATATGTATGTTCGTAACGCAGGGTCCAAATGTCAGTCCTATATAGAGAAATTTCATTAACCCAATTATGGGGAAAAAAACCCTCCAATCCTCCTATCAATCTTGGGACCGCTGTAGGATTTTGTTTAGTACATGCCAATCGATGTCATAGTGTATGACTGTATGACAAATTGAAAAAAACCCTCCAATCCTCCTATTGCACATGATACCTTACCTTGTATAAATAATGGTGAACACTCTGTAGTGAGAGAAATCATATGATAAGAGAAGCCAGCCAACCAGCAACCGAAACCAAAATCTCCATACACCATTTTAATAACAAGAAGTAGGAGCCATATTTGATTTTTTATGCAAGAGAATAAATGAACTAAGAAAAATGATCATACCCAGACACCCAATATTTTAACAATTTTTTTTATTAATCTAGTTGAAATTCATAGGTGTAACGCCATTAATATCAATCACATCCCACATAATTTTTTAGGAAAAATCTATTGATATAATCTCTACGTCAATGCATACACACATTGCAAGTCAATATGAGAAAAGTTGTTACAAAATGAATATCGCAATTCAATGTGCAATATGCAGTTTGTTCATACTGAATAAGTTTTTTCTATATTTTAACCATTAAATGTTTGTAAAATAATTTGAGAAATAATTGACTAGTTGTTGTAACGCAAGAGACATGACAAAGCAGAGGAACATATAAACTTGTATAAACAAACATGAAACATGAATGGACAGCATGGCATGTCAGAGAAAAAGCGTACGCGCGTTGATGAAGGAGCGTGACAACAGACAACGGTAAATTTCACCGTACTTAGATAGATAGATATGTACAATGAATGATTTTGCCATTTGTTTACACGCACTTTCTTCGCTTTGGATCAGAACAGAAACAGAACCTCCTTCACAGTACTCAGTCTGTAGCAGCTTTTTCCTTTTCTCCTTGCTTTCAGCTTTTTCTCAAGGTTAGGGTTCTTGTCAGGTCGACCGACCACCAATGTTGCAATGTTCAACTCTCTCTCCACTCACTCAGATTCCACTTTGACTCTTAGCTATTAAGTTTTACTTAAAATAACCCTTTCCTTTCTCTTTTTTTTTTCTCTTTTCCCAGCTTGGTTTTCTTAAAGATATTTCCAGCATTACCTCTTTATTCTCACTTTCTATCTAAAGTATGTTCGCTCTGTTTCTCAGATTCACAGATTTCATACAATACTTGAGTATAAATGTATAATGTGCATTTTTTATGCTTTTGGAATAATGGGTTTTTTTCATTTACTTTTTAGTTTAATTGTCTTTAACTTCCAGCAATTTGGTTTTCTTGGATTCAATTTTCAGGTTCCTTGGTGTTGATTTCTAAATTGGTTAGAGGAAAGCTTTCTGATTGGGTTCATTGGACAGGACTGAGCTCAAGGTTAAGGTTGAGCTGGGGATCAATGGGTGTGGAACGATCTGCTTCACAGTACAAGAGAGTGAAAATCCATGGACAAGTTCTTTTGGGGTTTATGTTGATCTGCATAGTTCAATTTTCACTTGCAGACACTAATCCCACTGATGGTAATCATTTTCTCCCCATTTTCCCCTTCCCTAATTTCCCTCCACACTCATGATTTGGGTTGATAATCTTTATCTACCTCCCTTGCTAATTCAATTTGTGCTCCTGTGCTTCTTTTTGTTAAGTAATATGCTCAGATAATGTCTAATTCAATTCAAAATTGTACCTGTTGGCTAGTTTAGCTTACTTAATTATCCTGGCTTTAGTTTCTAGACCAATTTTGTGCTGGCTACTGAATTGTGTGTCCCTGTTACTTAATTCAACATACTCTTGATTATTATTTTCATCTATTTGTGGTCTATTTATAAGAGTTCTGAATTTTCATGATTGTATCAGTTGCGGCAATTAATCGCTTATATGCTGCATTGGGCAGCCCTGCTCTTCCTGGGTGGGTTTCTAGTGCGGGAGATCCGTGCGGAGAAGCATGGCAGGGCGTTCAATGTAATGGTTCACTCATACAAGCAATGTATGTTAAGACTTTTTCTTGCTTCTTCATTTTGATTGACATCTTGCAAAATAAATGACTGTTGTCTCTTATCATTTAATGTATGACAGAGTTCTGAATGGTGCGAATTTGGGAGGAGAACTCGGTGAGAGCTTGGGGCCATTTGTTTCTATCCAAGAGATGTAAGTAGCAAACTCTCTCTTCTCCACAGGCTTGCTTATCTGGATCTTTATGCATGGCTGAGCAAGTCCATGTGTTAGTGTGTATAGCATGTGTCTTGCATTTTGTAGGTTCATGAATTTCAGTGGTCGTCTTTCTTAATTTTTTTCATCTGGCACCACTTTTGCTGTTTGTTTCATGTTTTGGGGGCAGAGCTCTAAGCAACAACCACATCGGGGGAAGTATTCCATCCGGTTTGCCAGTGACCTTGCAAAACTTGTAGGTGGTACCTACCTATTTAATATTTTCTCTTGCAACAAATTGTGCACTGACATGATGGTTTGTACTTTGGCAGTTTTCTTTCAGGTAACCAGTTCACTGGAAGTATTCCAACCTCTTTATCCACATTGACCGAACTGATCGCCATGTGAGTTTATCTAACTGATAGCTGATGTCAACTGTTATGCAAGTTTATCTAACTGAAATTGATGTTCTCCTTTCAGGTCTCTTAACGACAATCTTTTAACTGGAGAAATACCAGATGCCTTTCAGTCTCTTACAAAATTGACCAATCTGTAGGGCCTTATTTCAAATCAATCTTTAGCTATGTGTGTGTGTGTTTGAAGTTGAATGAAGATTCTTTTAGCTCCATTGTACATGAAACTTATTTGATGAGCCACAAACTTCTATGCAGAGATTTATATAATAATAACTTGAGTGGGGAGTTGCCTCCATCTCTGGAGACTTTGTCAGCTCTGACCACCCTGTGAGTATTTTGACTCAATATATATAGTGACTTTTATGAACTCAATTCTTTTTTCTCTGTCACTGAATCTAACATTTTCCTTGTTGACAGAAATTTACAGAACAATAATCTGTCTGGGACCCTTGACGTTTTACAAGACCTTCCACTGCAAGAATTGTACTCCTCTTAACCATGTTTCATACAAGTTTTGCCTGATATTAGTATGATAAAAAAATAAACAATTAGACCTTATAGTTTCAAGTTTCAACCATTTTTTATTTTGGTTCCTAAAGTTATTTTTAGATTTAAGTCCTTATAATTTTTTTTACTTATTTGAATTCTGGTTCTCAGGATTCAAGGCTTTAACTGTAAAGATAAAAAAATTCATAAAAATAGACACATATACCTTAATGAGTAAAAATTAGAGCATTCAAATTTAAATGGGTGGAAAATATTTGGCTAATGCTTTAATTGCACTATGGCTGAGATCAAAATTCAAATGAACAAAACTAGAGACCGATGTCCATAAAAATATAATTGTGAGGCCCAAAATTTAAATTGGGTGAAGTTGTGGGGTTTATTATTTACTTTAACCTATTACTATTAGTGTGGAGAATTGCTTTTTACATGGATTATAGAGCTTTTGGAAGAAAAAGGAATGCATATAGGATTTGATGTCATCTTTTAGTTTTTCAATTACTCTTTTCTTTTCTTAAATTCATGCTTATTCTACCTGTTGGAGCAGGAATGTCGAGAACAACCAATTTACTGGATCAATACCTCAAAAGTTGTTAAGCATCCCAAAGTTCAGGTAAGATCCTTAAGACGTAATTTCTTCTGTATGCGGCGATTTCTTGAGTATGAAGATGGGCATGGATCTTGGTATTTTGGACTGTGTTTTTCGTGAAAGTATCTGTGATCCTGTTAATTCCAAAGATATAAGAACATCATTAGCAAAAGCTGTATCCCACTAAGTGAGGTCGGCTATAGGATCACACTACTCACAGTATGCCATAGAGCTTAAAAACTATATTTTGAGGGGTATTATTGATAATGAGGTCATTTTTAACAATATCTTCCAATGTTATTTTTGGCCTCTCTCTACTCCTCTTCATATGAATAAAGACTATGTTATCAACCTTTCTCACCGGTGCCTCCAAAGGTCTTCTTTGTACATGTCCATACCGCCAAGAAAAATTCAGGAATTAATAACAGAAGAATACACAAGTACTCCAGTATGAGACTTTTCTTTCTCCAAAATTTATATAGCACTTCAGTTCTAGAAAGCAACCAAATCGACGCTGCCTCCATTTATACAGCCAGGCAATAGAAACTATACATATGACAGAATAAGTCTCCAGAGTCAAAAGTTTAGACATGCAATTTCAGATGTTTTATAGTCAGTTAATTTGGTGAGGTGTACATTTTCTTTTTTTTGAACTTGCAATGAAGGACTTAAGTATGGTTGTAATATGGTGTTTAGTAATGGTGCTTGAAATTTGTGTTTGTTTTCCTGTATGTTGTTCTTTTGTAATTTAAATAGATGTAAAAGACAAAATAAGGATAATGGTGAACTGTAAGCTTCAAAGAGAAAAATTGTGACTGGACTATTGGTGTTTGGGACCAAAAGTGTTATAGCTCTCTTGTATCTACATTAGAAAAGTGATGTGTGTATTCCTTTATCTATTTTCAGTTCCTTTTTTGATATCTGTGTCATTTCAGAAATTTGATTGATATATATATCTATAAAGTTTTTCTGCTTCAATAACTCAGTGGTAATCATATGCAGTAAAGATGGAAATCCATTCGATCTTATTGGCAATGCAACTATAGCTCCGGCTCATCCACCTCGTTCTCCAGTGACTGCACCACCATCCGGAAATTTGGTTTTTGGGACACCATCTTCTGGGCGTGTACCTGCTAAACAGGCTCATGGACCAAGTGCAGCAATTGAATCAAGTTCTGGGAAATCAAAAACACACATGAAAAGGGTGGTTTGGATATGTATTTCTGGTGTATTGGTGTTTATTATTTTTGCACTGGGACTTGCTATCTTTATTCCAAGATGTAGCAGAAAAGAACGGGTTGAGAGAACTTCCAAGCAACATCTAATTGGTGCATATGGACGTGAAAGACAGAATCCTAGGGATAATGGAGCTTTAGTGCAACCACCCAGACAAACTGAGAAAGGCAAGAAAACATATTCTTCTGGTCTCTCCAGTCTCCATTTATTTTCTGACAT
This sequence comes from Lotus japonicus, assembly GCF_012489685.1. Taxonomy (NCBI): domain Eukaryota; kingdom Viridiplantae; phylum Streptophyta; class Magnoliopsida; order Fabales; family Fabaceae; genus Lotus; species Lotus japonicus. The sequence goes on along the minus strand of NC_080043.1, from coordinate 85,435,071 downwards.
TTGAAATATTTTTCCTTGTAACGATTTCACCAATTTAACCATTTTATTGTCTAAATAATTTTGATTTTTTCTAACAGTGCCCAAAGGGGCTGTTGTCAGGCCAAAAGAGGATCATCAAGCAGAGAAAGATGAGCAAAGAAGAGGAACAATACCAAAGTTGTTAGAGCAAGAGATTGATATGAGTGGATTAGATGAATTTTCAATGCCTCCACCACCCCCACCTCCTCCACCACCACCTCCTGCTCCACCCCTTATTGCTGAGAGGGTGATTGTTGAGCCAACCACAATCAGCGGAGGGGCTAATATCAATCATCCTAAAAAAAGTCCAGCTCCTCCCACTTTTGCCAAATCTTTCACCATTGCATCCCTTCAACAGTATACAAATAGCTTTTCTCAAGACAATCTTATAGGATTAGGCATGCTGGGGAGTGTGTACAGGGCAGAGCTTCCTGATGGGAAGGTAAGACTGTTGCTTATTAGTTGCATTGATCCCTCGTAGAATGTACTGCTGAAATGGAGTACACACCGACTTTTTGTTTGTTTTCCTTGTCTGCTTAGTTATTATGATATGTTTCCTGAACTCTAACCACCTTTAGGTAGCATTTAATGATTACATCTATGTGATTTAAATATTCTGGCAAGACAGTTCCTGAATGACATGTTAACTGGTTTAATGCTTATACTGTTCCATCACACGCTTAACTACTGATATTTTTAAATGGCATCTTGATTCAAATCTCTATTTCTCTATCCCTTAGAAGTCCTGTAAATTTTATATGTACCCTGATTGGTTTCAATTTCTGACACTTTGTTCTCTCTGTATGAATTGTTAGATACTTGCTGTGAAGAAACTAGACAAGAGAGTTTCTGATCACCAAAAGGATGATGAGTTTCTTGAATTGGTTAACAGTATTGACAGAATCCGGAATGCAAATATTGTTGAGCTTATGGGGTACTGTTTAGAGCATGGTCAAAAGCTTCTGGTCTATGAGTACTGCAATAATGGGTCTCTGCAGGAAACACTTCATTCAGATGATGAATTCAAAGCAAGACTTTCTTGGAATACTCGCATCCGGATAGCACTGGCTGCAGCTACAGCCTTAGAGTAAGTCAAGTAACTATTTAGGAAAAACGGTTTTTCTAATCTAAGCAACATCATAGGATAAAGAATACAAAAGTGGAAAGATTTGATGGAAAAAGAAAGGTTGAGTACATCAGAAATATAAAAGTGTAATAACCCTTCTTTTTCCGCTTATCTTTCTACTATGAAACGGAGTAGGTTAGAAAAATCTAAAACTTGGGATTAATAAATATATAATAGAACTTTTTGAAGTTTAAATTGCAAAAAAAAATACAAATAATATTTACCCATAATGCTTCTTTATGTGGAACTTTCTGAGTCTAATACTTGATGTGAACCTTTGACAAGGTACTTGCATGAGCAATGTCAGCCACCTGTTGTGCACAGAAATTTCAAGTCTGCTAACATTCTCCTTGATGATGATCTATCAGTGCGGGTATCTGATTGCGGCCTGGCTCCATTAATAACTAAAGGTTCTGTGAGTCAGGTAAGAGTTTATTAGGTATTGTAAAAAATATGTTTCTGAATATTGAGGGAAATGGTACCAAAAGTTTTGCAAGAAGAAACATATACTTCCTGTGGACTAACCTCTAAAATAGTCAAATTTTAATATGTCAATTTCCCATTATGTACAACTAAGTTGTCTTTTTTTAAGCATCATTATAATGCAATCACTCTGCATTGGAATGATTAGCATGTGAGTTAGTTCCTCCATTACAAAATAATTTTCAAAATAATTTAATGTAAAATTCAAATGGTCTTGCCGATGGGTCCTCAGGGCATGGGTTATAAAGCATTTAATACACTAGTAAATGTTTCCAATTGCTACTTGAAAATGTAAGTATTACAAGTAATTTTTTATTCTGGATTTAATATAATAAATACTTTTTAATGATACTTACCTCTAGTAAATGTTTTCAATTACTTGAAAATGTAAATATAACCAGTGTTCTAACCAAGACTATATGGCTAAGTGAACTTATATTCTCTTCTAATTGGGAACATTTAGTTAGTTTATGAATCCTTGAGCGGAAACTCAGATGACAATTATTTTGAAATAGAGGAACCCAGGGGGTAATTGCAATTGTAATTTGCACTATGACAGCCTGATAACATTGTCTGCATTTTCAGCTCTCAGGGCAACTGCTAACCGCTTATGGCTATGGAGCTCCAGAATTTGAGTCCGGAATTTACACATACCAGAGTGACGTGTACAGCTTTGGTGTGGTTATGTTAGAACTTTTGACAGGCCGGCAGTCCTATGACAGGTAAGGGCTCATAACCAAAGTAATTCAGCATCTATTTCCAGCTTTTCATGGACTTCATTCATGAATTCTGAACATCTTGGACAGGACACGCCCTCGAGGGGAACAGTTTCTGGTAAGATGGGCAATTCCTCGACTTCATGATATTGATGCATTATCAAGGATGGTTGATCCCTCTCTCAATGGAGATTACCCTCCCAAATCACTGTCAACTTTTGCTGACATTATTTCTAGATGTGTTCAGGTAAGCTTATTCACTTTCAATCTGAACTTGAATTTCAATCTCTGTGCTACCATGCAATTGATTTCTTTTCTTGGCCGTCATGTGATGCAGTCAGAGCCAGAATTTAGGCCAGCCATGTCAGAGGTTGTGCTGTACTTATTAAATATGATAAGGAAGGAATCTCAGCAAAATGAAAAATGAAGATGGTATTTTCATATTGGAACATGAATGGATCTTTAACTATTGACATGCTATAAATGATGATCTCAAATTCTCAACTAGTTGACAGTTGAGATATACATATTTCATCTGAGGGCCTAATATGAAGCACCCTGTGCTTTGTTACTTCCTATGAAGCTCCAAGCCATCCAATAATCACATGCCAAGTTCTGTGAGTTGCTTTGTCCAATCAGCTTCAGAGAATTGTCAGCAACACTTCCAAATGTAGATTATAAGTATAATTTTATGCATGATCGATTTCATTAAACCATGCCATGTTGACCGGGTAATTGGCCCATTTGTTTGATGATTGTTTCCCTATTGTTGTTGATGATGAAATCTGATGCCATAGTGCATCCTAGGGATTTTATTATGTTCATCCTTGATGAAATTTGGTAATCCTTGTACCATTTCACATTCAAGCACTGTAATATAATATATTAATATAGTTCTTTGTAAACTGGAAACGTGCCTTCTGCTATTTACACTTACAGAGAATTCATTTGATAGTCATAGGATAAGACTCACGATAAAACATGAATAAAACAATGCAGTTACATGAACTATGAGGCCGTTTGGATACCATAAATAAGCTCTTATTACAGCTTTTTCACTAGAAAAAAGCTAGAGCTTATTAAAAAGTGGTGTTTGGATAATTTATTTTAACTTATTAAAAAGCTTCTTAAAGATCTTTTTGAAAAGCTGGGTCCTGGAGCTTATTTTTTCTGCTTTTTCGGGAAGCTGTTACCTAAAACTTTATTGACAAAATTACCCTTAGCAAAATATCAGAATGACAAGCCTTGTCCTACATTTCAATTCTCTCCATCTGAAACACTAAACCCTAGCACACAAATGGTTCCCCACTGAATCTCGTCGCCGCCGCCGTCACGATCGACGTTCTTTGGATTCAACTCATCGACATTCTCATTCGAATTGAATCAGTTCATCAAAACCCAATCGTGCAGTTCCTTTTCTCTCTATTTCTCCTACCAAGGTGCGTCTTCGTCTGTTTCGAATTCATCAAATTGCAACTCTGTTTTCATTATCTTGAATTCATCAAATTGGGATTTATATGTTATAATCTGATTAGGGTTTGATAATTGATCCTGCTTATGTTATCAATTTTGAGAGATTCACTTTCTGTTGGTGGTTCTGTTCTTTGCCAATTTCGAATTCATCTGGTTGCGTTCTGATTTTTGTGATTTTCATTTTGTGTGAATTTGTTCCCCAAATTTCCAGTTCAACATTGTGATTGAAATTGAAATCACCACACTGAAATTTCCAGTTTATAATTACATGGATCTGTATGTGTCTTATGTAGTTATGTTAGATTTTATTTCTTATTTCTTTGTTCTGTTTCCCTGTAGTAGATTTGTTATGATTAACTTATGGCTAGTGATCATGGTGCTATATATATGCTTTGAGACTTTGTTAATGTCATCTTCTGATCATTTTAAGCTTAGTGGTTAACAAGTGATAAGACTACGTGTGATGACTGTTTAACTTTGAGGAACAATGATATGGTAAACACTAATCAAAGTGTGACAATTTGAAGCATTTTAACACTATAAAGACCAACAAAACAAAATTGAAGCAAAGGATTAAAGCTAAAGAAAATTGAATTGGGTGATTCTTTCAAAGTTGAATGCTTCATTGCATGGTGGAACTGTAATTTGCAGAACTTGACAACACCCCATTTTGATTTTCTACTTTAATTTGCACAGCTTGAAACAAAGAGAATTTTGCTTGACATTTTTAAGGAAAAGCAGAAGAAAAGTGCTGAAGCTTCTACAATACCAAGTTTCTACAAGAAGGTATGTGAAAGCATTGCTTGTTCACACTCATTTTGGTATGTTACACCCACTTATCAATGGTAGGTTTGATTTTTAGCTTCTTTTGCTTCTAAGTTTGATTCTGTTTTCTACTTTCTTTTTTCTTTTTTCTCAATTATCAATGGCATCATCATCTATGTACTGTGTTCTCTGGTAGCATTTCATTTCATGGACAAGTTGAAACGGTTGCTGTTTTGATTGCTAATTTCCTTATGTAAATTTTAATATTCCATTTGTATGCACTGTCAAGAATTCAAGAAAGATAGTTAGTTAACTTGCAATATTAATTGAATTGAATGATGTGCTTACCATTCACTTATATACTGTTTCTTAAAGCTTGTTGAAATGTCTCAAGTTCATGTGAAACGAAAGAGAGCAGATTGGAGTGATAAGAATCTTGGAATTTTTTTTGAAAGTGTGCGTTGAAGAGGTACGTGCTGGGAATAGACCTCACACTCACTTTACAAGAACTGGATGGGCAAATATACAAGCCAAGTTCAACAATGCCACAAAGTTAGCATATGATTATAAAAAATTTAAAAATAAGTGGGATCATTTGAAAGTAGATTGGGCATTATGGACAAAGCTTAATGCAATAGAATCAGGTCTTGGTTGGGATGCAACTAAGAGAACAGTAGCTGCTAGTGATGAATGGTGGGAGGCCAAAATCAAGGTATGTGTGATGACTGTTTATTTCAGCTATTGTATTTGCATGATCTGCTCTACAATTTCCTGAGTTTTGCAAGTGTTAATCCTTGTTTTTCTTTTTCACAGGAGAGTCCTGAGGTTGGAAAGTTTAGAGATGAAGGTCTGAAATTTTTTCCTGAGATGGAAATTTTATTCAAGGGTGTAGTTGCTACTGGTCTTGCAGCATATGCTCCATCTGAAGATTCAAGAGACTCTCACGGTCAAAGCATTAGAGTGGAAGAGTCATTTGATGCTGATATTGATGAGGCCGAAACAGAAGAGCATGGGATTGAGGTAGAAATGACAGCGCAACCATCATCTTCAAGGGGAAATGGACAAAGGAAGAGAGGTAGAGAGGGTGAGAAGAAAGTTGGGGCTGCGGCTAACCTCTCTAGTCAATTGGAACGTGTTATTAATAGCTTTGAGTCAAGTGATCCTGGATCTAAAAATGATCCTGCGACATATGTTAGTGTTATGACTTTATGAATTTTGGATATGCGATCTTATGTGGTCTTGTTTGGATATTTTATGACATATGTTAGTGTTATGACTTTCTGAATTTTGGATATGTGATCTTCTATGAGCTTGTTTGGATATTTTATGACATGATATTTTAGTTTTGCTTTCCACTTTTATTGGTTTGATATAATTTTAACAATGAAATCTCACAGGATGTCTTCATCAGAGTTAGAGGAGAAGAAAAAGGTTGTGTACGCACTTGTATGCGAAGTTGTGAATTACTTCACGAGTAATGTTGTCAAAAGTCCACGTAGAGATTCAGATCAAACAGGTTATCGTTGGGTTTCTAAAATTCTAAATGGTCATCCGATTCGTTGTTACCAAATGTTTAGAATGAAGAAACATGTCTTCTTCCATTTATGTGATGTGTTGCAAAACAAGTATAACTTGAGGCCAACTCGCAATGTGGGAATTTATGAGCAGGTTGCTTTTTTTTTATACATGGTGGGTCAACCAGCTTCTGTTCGCAATTTAGAGGAGAGATTCCAACATTCTGGAGAAACAATATCTAGACAGTTTCATAGCGTCCTAAATGCTGTTTGTGGACTTGCAAGAGACATAATTAAACCTATTGACTCATCATTTAGTGATGTTCCTGATGAGATTAAGAATGATGTCAGATATTACCCTTATTTTAAAGATTGCATTGGTGCAATAGATGGTACTCACATAAGAGTTTGTGTTCCTCCTCAACTTCAGGCAACTTATATTGGTAGGAAAGGTTACACTACCACTAATGTCATGGCTGCTTGTGATTTCAACATGTGTTTCACCTTTGTCTGGGCTGGGTGGGAGGGTTCTGCACATGATGCTAAGATTTTTATGGAGGCTCTGCGTAGACCATCATTGCATTTTCCCCATCCTCCTCATGGTACGTAATATTTAAAACTTATAATTATATAATATTGTTACACTTATGTATTAACATGCGATAATATTTTATTGTTTAGGTAAATATTATCTTGTTGATGCGGGATACCCTACTTTTATGGGTTTTCTAGGGCCATACAAAAAAAATAGGTATCATCTTCCGCAATTCAGAAATGGACCTAGAATAACAGGGAGAGTTGAGGTGTTCAATTATTATCATTCTAGTCTTCGCAATGTGATTGAACGATCATTTGGTTGTTGCAAAGCAAAATGGAAGATACTAGGTAGTATGCCTTCTTATGATTTGAAGACACAAAACAAAATCATTACGGCTTGTATGGCTTTGCATAACTTTATTAGAAGAAATGATAGAAGTGATGAAGAATTTGATGCAAATTATGAAAATGAAGATGGAGGAGGAGAAAATGAAGCTGGCCCAAGTACTGTTACATGGGAGGAACCTGATTTTCAAAGTTCCTTGCAAATGGAGCAAATTAGGGAACACATCAAAAATATGTTTCCAACACGAGTTTAGCTTTTTTCCTAGTTATCTATGATACTTTAGTAGATATGTCTTTTTATTTGTAAGGTGGTATGATTATATTCAAGACTACGAATTATGATTTGTATTAACTATTTGATACTTGATATGGTTTGACGTTATTGTTAGAGCATTGTTAACATTATGATATTATGGCATTTTTTTTTAGTAGAGATGCTTAGTGTACACACACATTTAATTTTTTGAAAATTTCTAACACAAATAAATAAAACATTTCAATGTTATTTTAAAAAAACATTGTTCAAATATTTTTTGCCAAAAATATTTCATTAAAAGCTACAAATATAATATTTATTTATAAAATAACTTAAATAATTTTACTAATAAATAGTTTAATGATAAATTTTTTAGTATTTAAATATTTGAATCTATTAATATTAAAATCATGACCTTTTTCGTAATTTTATAAAATAAAAGTGCTTATACAAATGTATCCAAACGCCACTTTCTACTTGAATAAGCACTTATGTATGTGTGCATCCAAACGCTAAATAGCTTATTTAAGAGGAGCTTTTTCATTTAGAGCTTCTACAAAAAGCTCTTTTTCTATAAGAGCTTATAAAGAAGCTCATCCAAACTGCCTCTATAATACCCTCATTATTCACTGCTAGAATCACAACAGGCATGAAAGAAGCCTGAAAAGAACAAGTAATTAGATGCAGGAAAAATATTATGCACAAACAAAATATATAATAGCTGAATGGTAAGATGAAAGCCCAAGAAGAAGGTATGATGATATTGCTTATTTCACCGCATGCACTGGCACATTAACAACAATATTTTGGCACGAACCACATGGAAGAGAAGGAAGACACCAGAGCATGGAAGCAAGGCCACCATTAAAAGTGAAGAAAAGCATTTTTTTCGAACAAAATATCCCCCTCCAATTCCTCACTTTTGGAGGGGAAACAAAATGGTCTTAGGAGAGTCTTCTCCTAAGAAATGAACCAAACATAATAATTTTGGTGTCCCAACTTTAATTTTCACAATTTTTGTCCTAGTTTAGTGGTTCTGCAGTTTTGATCCCCATCATTTTCTTTTCACAATTTTGGTCCCCCAAGATTAGTGATTCTAGAATTTTGGTCCCCTTAATTTTTCAATTTTGCTAATATGATCACATATATGACAAAAGATCAAAATTATGAAATCATTAAATTAGAGACCACCCTAAACTTTGATTATGCATGGAATTTTCTTAAAAAAAGAAAGATTATGCATGAAAATTTTCCTTCCTCCCCATTGTTCCTCCTCTTCAGTTTTCCTTCCCACTCAACAAACAAACAAACAAACCAGCGTTAACGTAACGAGAAGCCGTTCATTTCCATTCCCAGGCCTACAACAAACATCTTCCTCCCCTGTTTTTGAATGCCATTCTCATTTAATTTCTCTTCTCATCAATTCCCGTATCCATTTTTTTTTCTCTTCTTTTCTTTTTTCACCTTGATTCCAATCTAGATCTCCGTGTTTGGCCTCAAATTCCATGAGTAACTACGACACCAACTCCAACCCCTTCGCCGAAGAAGATGTCAATCCCTTCGCCGCCGTGAGTTTCTATCTTAACTCTCTTCATTTTCCTTACCGCATTGCATGAATAGTTTCATCTCGTGTCACATTCACATTGTAATTGCATGTTGTTGATGAATAAAACTGCATGCATTTGATTTATGGCTTCAATGCTATGTTGAATGAAATCATTGATGAATTGAATGAAATTCGTAATGTATATAGCTAAATGGACCTATCAATTCATGCTTCTATAGCTGCGCGATGATATGGTAAAACTTTTAGATATTGTCAAATGTTGTGGAACTTGTTCATGTATCAGATTGTAGAACTTTGAAAGAAAATGTTTCTTAAGAATAAAGCCCCTCAATGATTCCTTCATTCATTCATTCTTTGTAATGATATTTAATTATTTATTAGCTTTAAATTATCTATCTTTCTTAACACACACACATATATTGAGAATGTTTATCATTGACTTTGCTGGTTCCTTTAGTTTTACTTAGTAATATTTTAAAGATCTATAAATTTATGCATTTTCATTGAGAATATTAGGATGGAGCTGGTAAAGGAAAATCAATTATAGTGGAGGTGCATTCTACACTACTAGATGTCGTCCCGTTCATTCCATACTATCATTATATTAAGGGTTTTGATTCATTCACACTCATTTTCCCATTTTCTCTTTCTTATTTTCCTATTATATCAATCATCATATATCTCACTTCTCTTTCTTCTAGGTGTATTTGCTACCTGGGGTGTTCATTATACTTTTTCATTTTATTAACTTGAAACCCTTATTTATTTGACTATAGCAGCATGCTGTTGAGTTAGTTTGGTAAACTAAGGTAGTTAGATTCAGTTAATTGAACTGCATTAAACTGTGTATATACCTATTTATATAAGTTAATAAAAAAGATCAATCAATAGAGAATTTTTTTTCTCATATCTTCTCTCTATTTGATTGATCTCCTAACATATTTGGACTAAGGATGGACATTGAATAGACATGTTTTAACTTTTGATAAGTATCCTCTGTTTTTAGATTGAGCAAGGGCATTGCATCGATATAGTTCCTTGATTGTGGTTAATATATAGAACTTGAAATGTAAAGAAAAGGTTATATGCCTTTTTATCATTCATTAAATTTCTACATTTTTTTTATAAACCTGCAGAACGCAGGAAGCGTTCCCCCTGCAACCTCAAAGCTTAAACCCCTTCCTCCTGAGCCTTATGATCGTGGAGCAACTATTGACATTCCTCTTGATACCTCAAAGGTAGATAAATCAGATTATGAAAATGTCAAAACTATCATGCCATAGTGCTGCTGACCAAATATAAAATCAATTATTTCATTTTAAACTGTAGGACATCAAGGCAAAGGAGAAAGAACTTCAAGCCAGAGAAGCTGAGTTGAAAAGAAGGGAACAGGTTATTCAGACTGATCTCTTTTTTCGCTGTTCTATGTGAGCTGAATATCATATCTTTTGTACTAATAAAGTAATTCATGATCTCTTGATATTTTGTAGGAGCTAAAGCGAAAGGAAGATGCTATAGCACGAGGTATTTTGAGCTCATCTATACCTCCTGAAGCCAATATGATTTACAGGAACATTGCTTTCAGTTTGGTGGTTTACATTGTGTTTTTTTGTTTGCAGCTGGAATAGTTATAGAGGAAAAGAATTGGCCTCCTTTTTTCCCCATCATTCATCATGATATTGCAAAAGAAATACCATTGCATCTTCAAAGGATCCAGTATGTTGCGTTTACAACATGGTTAGGTATGTTGAAGTCCATTTTTTTTCAAAAGATTTGCAAGTCTTGATCTTGATAAATTTTATGCTAAAAGGAGTTTCGTTTTGGTAGGCAGTTTTCATTAAAAGAATCATAGTGTGCACATTTTTTTCTTATCGTTTATTGTTTTCTTAGACTAATATTGAAGTTTGCTTCAATAAATTTCATAACAAAGTTGAAGACTTCTAAAACTCATGTACCATGTCATTGTAACTTCTGAGTTCTGACAAATGTACATGACACGGTAATGTCTTCTTTTTCTTTTTCAGCTGGGAGATGTATCTTCCATTCTTTTCCTTCGCTCTATAAATAGAACTACAAAGCCTTCTCCCCCTTTTGCAGAAATTTCCAGTATAAATATCTTTTTATAAGAATTTATCTTGCTTTAATTATTGTATCTTAGTTTGGAACTTTGCGACAAACTGCAGGCTTTATCATATGTCTTGTATGGAATATTGTGGCTGTTACTATGGCTTGGATCAAAGGAGAAGGTTTGTTTTACAACTTCATATTGGACCATCAATCATACTAGGCCATGCTGTTATTGACATGAACTTGACTTACATTGTAGGTACGTCAATATGGTTTCTTGCTATCATATACTTCATTGCTGGTGCCCCTGGATCCTATGTGATATGGTATCGCCCTCTTTATCGTGCTATGAGGTAGTCATCAATCTGATTGAATTCAAAATTTTCTAGTCTGGTGTGTATATGCAATAGGTTTTCAGCCTTTCTTTTAAACTCTGAAAAATTATTAATGTCATCTAGTTGGCCTTATCACCAATATGAAGCATCAAGTATGTTGTTGCAACAGTAGTATACTAGTATGCCATTTAGGGAACTTTGTGGAGACAGATGGAGCATGTTGGCCTTTGACCAAATTGCATTAAAAAAGCACTGAGATGTAAATGTCTTTTAAGGAATGCTATGAAAATGAATAATTTTATCTACTGAAAATCGAGATCCTTCGTTCTTTTTAACCTGATTTTATCATTCCGATTTGGTATGTTTTTGGTTTACAATTATGTGCCATCACGTGTTACAGGACAGACAGTGCTCTAAAGTTTGGCTGGTTCTTCCTGTGTTACATTGTAAGTTTTCTATATTTTCTAATAATTCATAATGTGCTGATTTTGCAAAGTGCTCATGTCCTTTTTCCAATTTATGTCCAAGCAGTGGCATGTTGCGTTCTGCATTTTTGCTGCAGTTGCTCCTCCAATTATCTTCAAAGGAAAATCTCTAACGTGAGATCCTGTCCACTCTTGCATTCCTTTTATATAATTATATAGGAAAACACTTAGATCAGTTATTTAATTGCAATAATTTTTCGTTTTCATCACGATTGCACTTTTATTCGAACTAATGGTTGTGTTGTTTTTTATGTTATGCTGTGGACAGAGGTATACTACCTGCGCTTGAGGTGTTGACCTACAATGTATTGGTTGGGGTATGTTCCAATTGTGTTGTTATTTGTTTTCCTTCTAATTTGCTACTAGTTTCTTGATAAAGAGTCATAAACAATAGTTGGACCTTATTTTGCTCCAAAAGGAAGGGTTAATTTTACTTCAAGTCATGATTAAAATGTATGAATGATGCTAATATTTGGGCTGAATTGCAGGTATTCTACTTAATTGGGTTTGGTTTTTTCACGATAGAATCACTCTTAAGCATCTGGGTTATGCAGGTTAACTATAATAAACAATTGCCTTGTTATTCTTTTGACTTTGCATCTACTTTCTTGTTTGATAATTGATTTGCATTTGCAGCAAGTATACATGTACTTTCGCGGCAGTGGGAAGGCTGCAGAGATGAAGCGCGCGGCTGCGAGAGGGACCATGATGGCAGCTATGTGATAGGCAGGGAGGGCGACTAAATGAGGAAATTGGCACCAGCAAATGTGTTCCTGATGATTTTCCAGTTCCTTGCACCCTTTCTGTTTGGATGTTTATTCCCTAGGTTTTGGCCTAGGAATTGAGTCACACTAAAAGGTTAACATAGAAATTGTAGTTGTGCATAGATAGGCTAACATTGTCTCAGACTGAGATGCTCCCTTGATGTATGACTTGTTACAGAGAATATTGTCTATATTTGATATTAACAATATGGTTTGTAAAATATTTTTCGGGCTAAAAAAAGAATCAGTTATAATTTTTGAAGAATAAAAATATTCTTATGGAAAGTGGCTTGTGCTCGCTCTGTGAATTGGTTCCGGAGTCAATCATTCATATCTTATAGGATTGTCATAATGAGATGGAGATCACATATTCTAGATTCTAAGGTGTGGATTAACTTCTTTAGTGTTGGCCGAAGTGTTTGCCTCATCCTATTTGACACTTGTTGTAGGCATCTGGAATTTTGGCATGGTAGCAGCACTTTTGTCTTCTCCAGAAGTTTGACATAAGAGGAGATCTTATAGTGCCCAAATTATGGATATTAACTGAAAGGTAGGTCGACAGCCATTTGCTCTATGGTAGCAATGCTAAGTGCAAGCTATGTGAAGATTGTCAGAACAAGGCCATGTGAAACTTATATACAAACATAAGTTAGTGATGACCTCCTAATTTCAAGGAGGCTACTTGCGAATGTTGTCAGAACAAGTGTTGTAAAACATGGAGATAAGAAGCCTCAAAATCAGCCTTGTTTTGTGGGGCGTCAATTTGGGCAGTTGCAATTGATGCTTTAAACTTGTTGCTTGTATATGATTTTCTACACTCTTATATTTGAGTGTTATGAGACATTTTTCAGATATTTGACTAGGGGAGAAGGTGAATTCGAATTGGGGAGTGTGAGAGAAAAAAAAAATTGTGTTAAAAACGACATAGATAAAAAAGAAGAGTGGTACCTAGTTTGAAAGTATTGCATACGGCTACAATGTCAAGTCTTCAAATGATGTGAAAACTGCATAGATAAATTTTTTATGGAAGAACTAATTTCAACTTGTCAAAACTACAAGTAGCGTGCGGATGCATTGATACAATTAGGATTACAAAAGACGTTGAAATGAAACATTTACAAAGTGAAGAACGGAAGAGTTGTAAGTGTAATTCGTATGTGTGTGACTATGAATGTTCCAGCAGATATATATATATATATGCAAGATATGTTGTCAACCAATGAACTATAGGAGAAGCTCGAAGAGTTCTAATAGGAAAAATAACATCTCAAATCATTTGTTATAGTTTCACAATTTACACTTGGAAAATAATATGAAAACATTAGATTATCTTAGCTCTCAATGGCATTGTCTCGGAACTAGTTATTTTGTGTTGTGATTGCATTCATGTTAAATTTACCCTCACCCTAAAGAACGAGTGAAGACTTAGGGTGTGTTTGGTTCCAATTCTCAACGTGGATCTGAGCTCCAAACGTGGATCAGAACCTCAAACGTGGATCTCCATTGTTTTGAAGATGTTTGGAAACCAATTTTGAGAATTAATTTTACGAGTTTGATTCGGATCGGGCAGAATTAACTTGAAGTAACTTCTTCATCTAACTGATCCGATTCTGTGTATTTGTACTTCGTTACGAAAATCAATTATGAGTAAGTGTGTGTTTGGTTTCAAATCTGGAGAGGCCAAACGTGGATCCAGAAATCCAAAAACAACTATTTTTTGCTTCTGAAACATAAATCACGTCACTTAAACTCACGTTACTAAATTCAATTCTGACAAGATGCAATTTTAATCATATACAATTCTTCTAACACTGATCCAGACACACACTTAACTTACAAGCTGTAAAATACGAAATCATGTTGAACCTATGGGTTTTAAGGAATATACTTTAAGAAACCCAAGATCTATACAGGGGGCGGGGCCAGAAGAGCAAACTGGCAATTGGCAAACAAAATATCAACAAGGACCTACCAACTGCCACCAGCATTACGCCCTGTCATTTATTACAAAAACACGTTCTTTGACTGCCACGTGCATTTAACCTTTGTATTTTCACTAAACATCGAACAACTCTCCACACGTTAACCTTCTCAACCGTCAAAAATAATCTCAAACATGATCGAACTTTAAACAGGCCCATTTTGGGGTATGCGATAAGCAAGCTTTCTCATAAGACATTAAACTCCATTGCCTGCCCCAACAAACTACTGTCACTCAGCATCAATTCAGTTTTATTATATATTCTTCATCTTCCTCAACTGCTAGTTCTCAAAACTATCAAAACAGAACTAGCTAGAGTTAAAGAAACGACGAGGGATCATTGAGGATAATGGTGTTCTTTTGTTTCCTGGTGGATCAGAGGAGGGAGATGCAGCGGAGCAAGCCGGCGGCGGGGATCTGCTCACGGTGTGGCGGAGGAGCTAGTGTGGCGGATATGAAGACGGCGACGAGGTTTTGCTATGTCCCTTTTTACTGGAAATCATGGAGGGCACTTGTTTGCACTTTTTGTGGAGCTGTTCTTCGTTCTTACCATTAGTTTGAGAGTAATTAATTAACATTGATATTATGTATGTGGTTAGGAGAATTGAAGTAGCTAGAGTATAACTATAGGGGGCTTTGTTTACTCATGTCTCCTTGGTAGTGGTTTCTGGTTGGTTGCTAACTCATGAATATGGAATGATGTGATGATGATCATGCTCTTCCTGTGATTCTATATATCTTTATTAATGTCTACTACTAGTACTAATACTTTTTGATATTCTTTCTTAATCGCTCTCTTTTCTCTTTATCCCCTTTGATTTTGGAACTCTCTCTTTCTTGATCTCTATTCCCTTATTGGGTGAATTCATTTTTGGGAGATATGTTTTTTTTTTGAAATCATGTTTGGGAGATATGTTGTTCGTGTGCAATACTGCAATTTCTTTTCTAAAGCATGTCTAATTTGTTCATTTATATGCTTCTAAATAAGACTAACTTTCAAACTATAATATTTAGAGTAAACTTACCAATTCTAATTTTTTTTTTATGAACAAAAGGATGAAGTGAGTTATGGTCGCAACCACGAGTCTTGACATGCTTTTAGGATCATAGGTCGATTATGTATTTATAGATCGCCGATCAATATAGTTCTTACATCGATGGTGGAAATTGAACATACAACTTTTATAGGAAATGTTACGTCCTTACTAAGTCAAAATGTGTTGATAGAAGGGTTCTACGTTAGATCTTGGTGAAGGTGATGATGACACAATCAAATTCTGAAATAATCATATGTCGGGAGAGTTATCTACCAATTGTGTATATTAATCTGTTAGGCGTTGTTGGTAATGTGAAAGGTAGACGGATAAGGAATAGTTATTTTTTTAATTTTATTTGGTGAACATTTAGTAGTTTATAAGAATAATCAAAAGAAGAAAGTTAGAAATATTTTTAACAAATTAATTATATTTAATCCCTTGGCTATTTTTTTCTATTTCTAGAAAGCAAATAAGAAGATACATTAATGTAACTGTAACAAAACAAAAAAACTATAAAGTTTAAGGTTTTTTTGGTGAATATATTTTGTACATTAATGTACGATATTTTATGAGGTACAAATGTACAATACTACGAGGAAGGATCAAGGATGTATTTCCGATGACACGTGCTGCCCATTGTCCGGTTTAAAAGAATTATAAATACGGTTTTAAATAAAAAAATAATTTGTGTTTTCTTTTTGGTGGATAATTTTTTTTTAAGTGATGCTTAAAATATATTTCAAAATAAAGTAAAATTTATTTTAAATTTTTACTTAACTTTAAAAGGTATCAATAAACTATTAGGAGTGTTACTTGTCCTAATTCTCCTCCCCGCCAAAGTTTGAGTGGGTGAAACTAAATTCTGACGGAGTTTTTTCCCTTTATAGGAATGTGGCAGTTTGTGGGGAAGTGGTAAGGATCATTTTTATGCTTTCGTTTTTACCTATTTGAAAAAGTTGAGCTCTTCTTGCTCTTGCTTTTTTTTTTTAAGGTTCAAATTCATTTAATAACAAAGGGAGTCCAATGACAGTTACAACTGATCATCGTAGATCATACATATTACATGAAGAAAATTGGGTCATAATCTCAAATTAACTTACAAAGATAGTTCGTTAACACTTAAGCATGTGACTCCTTAGAAACATATATCTTAACTGAGTTAGAACTAAGGGAGATTTAAGAGAACTCTTGCAAGTCCAAGCCTAAAGATCAGACCCACAACACTGAGCCCATGAAAACTGGGCCAAACAAACCCTAGCCATCAGGTCTCAATACCTAGCCAATAAAGGTGGCGGAAGAGTGGCAGAATGGATCTGTAAGACTATCAAGAAACACAGAAGAACTAAAAACAAATGAGAGCCCCCACTTCAAAACCCAAGATCTACCATCAACAAGAACCAAAGTTGTCTCCTTTCTTCAGATCTCCATTTGATGCTGCTGTGTTCAACTCTTTAGAAGCTTGGATCCGTAGTTATGCCTCTGGCATGGAGAGAGGTGGCTCAGTTGTACCTCGTCGAAAACAGGGTCTATTGGTGTCTACGGTAGTCAGGGGACGGGAGAGGAGAGGGGAAGAGGATGGTTGTGAAGATGAAACGAAACAGAGAAAAAAGGTTGGAGGCAGGAAAGGGGGAACGAGTGGAGGCTGTAGGAAGAAGAAAGAGAGATCTAGAAGAGGAAGACAAGAAAATAAAGCCGATTAAAGGAAAACTCTCACCTAGAAGAGAACCAAACCCATCCAAGGTGGGTAGAAAACCTCTCGCTTAGGGGAGAAACAAACCCACAAAGGGGGTACTGCTCTTGCTCTTTATGCGCGAAGTTGTTGGACATCTTGTTGGGCTTGAGGTTGCTCCATCAAAGAAGCTTCCAAACGATTATCATTGAATTAAATTCTTTCTTGTAGTGTTAATCTTTTGGGGGCTGCGCCTACGGTGGAATATTTTAAATCTGGTCCACCATGGACCAGTTTCAATGATACAATTGAAGTACGAAAATATCCCTGCCTCAATTTTTTTTTCCATCTTTCTCCTTCTCCTTCCATCATCATCATCTCCTTCCATTATCACCATGGTACAACACCACCACCTTCTCCGGCCGCCGACACCAGTCGCGCCGCAACCATCCTCCTCCGCCCAGCCACCACAACAACCACCTTCCCTTCCTCAGCCACCACGCTCCCGCTTCCCCACAATACCACTGCAACCCTTGCATCCAAAACCCCCTAACCACCACCACCCACACCCTCGACTTCCTCCCCCACCACCAACCCACACACACAAATTGTCATCCCAAAACCAAAAACCAGATGAACTCAGATGAACACAGAAGAAGAAGATAAAAAAAAAAGGATTCATTATCTCTGCTCCGTTACCATAAGGATTCAAGCTTCTAACAATCGAAAAATACGAAGGCTTCTCAGATCCAGAACCCCAAATCCTCATCTTCCATCATTCTTCTATGGTTCTTCCTCTATCCTTCATCTTCCTTCATTCATCTCCATATTCCTCTGTCAAAACTACCACCAGATCTGAAACGAATTAACCCAAATCTGGTGGTGGTGGTTGTTCCTCTGTCAAAACCATGAAGACATTGAGGGTGTGGTGGACGAGTTCGACGACGACGGAGCCCCAACGGCTGGCGACGAAGGTGGGGGAACGGAGATGAGATCGGTTTATCTATCCTTGTTTGCATTCACTAGTGGTGGTGCCGTGGTGCTGGGTTTGGGGGTTTCGTGGGTGTTGGTGGGGGTTTGGTGGTGGCGGTGGGTTGGGGGTTTAGTGGTGTTGGGTTTCATATGGGTTAGGAGAAGAGGATGAAACGTTGGGAGGAGTGAGTGGGGTTGGTTATGGGTTAAGATGGGTGTGGAGGTGGTGGTGGGGTGGTTGGGTGGTGGTGGTGGTGCGGTAGTGAGAAGAAGAGAGCGGCGCTGCCATGGGAGGGAGAGGGAGGTGGTGCGGCGCTGCCATGAGAGGGAGAGGGGTGGTGGCGGCTATGGATTTTTCAGAGGTAGGAGAGAAGGCTGCTAGGGTTAGGGTAGAAAAAGTGAAAAGGGTGTTTTAGTAAAGTGATTTATATTTAATAAATAATTTCTTTTATATTTAATTAATCTGAACCGTTAATATTAAAAAAAAATACATCTAACGGTTAGAATAAAACTGGTCCATGGTGAACCAGTTTTATAACTGGCTCACCGTAAGTGGAACCTCTTTTGGGGGGTAAGTTGTATAACTTTTAAGTAGGTTAGCTAGACCTATTATTTAAACAAAGTTCAGTTTAGCTCAACCTATTTCCACTCTTCTCTCATGGTTATAGATTGAGAAGAGACATTGATATGTTTTTTAATAACCACTTGATGAGTTGTAAACCACATTAGTGAAGGACACCACATCTTTCATCGAAAACCAAGTCAATGTATGTATGGGTCCTTTAACTTATAAGCTATATTCAACTTTCTCCTTTATTAATCAATGTGAGACTTCTTTTTTCTTTATTTAATTTTTTATTCACACTTAACAAATTTCCAACAATCCCCCCCTCAATTGTCATCCAACCATCCTTTATCTTAATTAGCGGGGTTGTTGTTGGCTGTCATGTTCGTAACCATCAACTCTGGTACCAGTTGTTATGACTTATGCATGACATGAAGGGTATGTCTCATGGTTATAACATGGGAGGAGGCAATGCTATACAAATTAGTTACGGTAACAATCACCTATAGGTATATCATACCTATAGCCACGATTAATAAGGCGCTTATTGGTAAATAACATTTATTCCTACGCTTTTTATTGCTGTCACTAAAGCTGTCCGTTGGTATATGACATTTTGTAGTGTTTATTTTATTTCTTATTCACATTTGAAGATTTTTTTTTTTGAAATAACACATTTGAAGATCTTAAAAGAAGGGTACGCACAAGTTTTCTCCATCTGACCATCTCTGGGATTTGAATTGAAGCAAATAGAATATTAATTAGCACCCCAATCCACCAGTCTGGTAGATGGACAATGGTGGTGTTAGTGGCCGTACTCATTAAAAACTCAAAGTTGACAAGGTAGATCAAATGGCAGCACGGTACCATGCAGTACCTATTTCTACCATAAATTTTTTACCTGCACAATACAAATGCTCATCAATTTCTGTTTTTAACAATGAGATTAGAAAGAAAAAAATGAAGTAAGTTTCATATGCATCCATTTAGTGTTTATAACAGCACAAGCTTTCTCCACATGTAAGATGGAAATTTCAATCAAATAGTAGTCACTAGTCAGCGTCCCCACCCAAGCAGGGTGGTAGATGGGCGGTGCCACGGTGGTGGTGTTAGCGATGGCACTCATTAATATATCGATAGCTCAACTCAAATTTGACAAGGCATTGCAGCAGCCAGCTCGGTACCCTTCTCTTTCATAAATTTTTTACCTTTTTTATCTAAGCAAATCTATAGTACTCCACGTGACAGTCTTCATATTCGAGCTCTAAGTAGAACATTGTTTAAAGGAAATTAAATTAAGTGAGTACGACATGAATCAACCGCCTAAATTATTTTTCTTCCTAATTGGTCCTTAAAATGTTAAATTTAGTGCTATAATTGCCAACCTTCAGTTAAAAATTGATTTATATAAAATAGATGTTCAAGTCACAAGTTGATCATGAACTTAATTTGAAGCTTTCCGGATACAAAACCATGTCATGGAAGGATAAATGTCGCATATCCTTATGTATCTTCAATTGAAGGGGTTAAAAAGGGAATATAAATAAAGTGGAGTAACTTAATTCTGAAATAGAGAGGAAATAAAGAAGATAGTAATTATGACAAGACGAATAAAGAAGAAAAATAAGAAGGTGCAGAGTACTGCAGAGCACTTCCCGAATTGCACAGATTGAAGAATCTCTCTAAAACTGACTGCTTACAGATGCAGACATACAGTGGTGGTTTAGTTGTTCACATGGTTCATCTTTAAGGCATGCATGTAACTCTAGCTTTTTTTAAGGCATGCATATGTATGTAACTCTGTTATATGTAATTATGTATACCTGCCTATCTCATTTAATAGATAAATGACTTAATTGTAATTTTAGTCCCACACTTATGTGTGAAAAAGGTCCCAAACTTAAAAATCTCAGTTTTCCCTTTGTGCGGGTCTAAACAAACTAGATTTAAACATGATGGGCTGATGACTGACGTGTTAGCCAGTTGTAGGTATAAAGTTAAATTGAATGCAACATTGAAAAGATTACTTCTTAACTTAGAACCATTTTTGCTTCATGCCGGTGACATGAAGAGTTTTTTGGTGTATTTAATTAGTTATTCATGACACACACTTTAAAATAAAAAAAGTGAAGTGAGCGTAATTCTTATTACAAATCAATCTGAAAGTGTATTCTCTCGAATGGTACTAGAAACATTTTATGTAGGGTTACTTTATTAGAGTAACGATGAAACTTCGGTAGGAGGGCGACAAGAAGGAGCTTGGAGGAAGAAGAAGGAAGAGTCTTGAGATCGTCCACCGTCGTTAAGTCCAAGAGGGGTCCTGTAAAGACACTCCAGTGCCTAAGTTAGAAGTTGGAGATTTTAGGGATTTCTTCAAGTGTTGGGGCGAAATGTGTTTACCTGCTTAATCTTTGTGTTTGGCCTTTTATACTTGAGAGTGTTATGGGAGGTCTCGAGAATTGCAATGAGGGTTTGGTATGGTGGTAAATCTCAACTGTTGGGTCTCATGTTGTCTTCAAAGTTCTGAAGGCAGTTTTGTGAGCGAGATATGGAGTCTTGAGCTCGATGCCTACATCCGTAGCTAGGTGGAAGGGCTCATGATGGGACGTGATGAGGTGACATAAATGTGTTTGATACTTATGCCCTAGAGTAGTCGTAGTCGAGAGGAGGATGGACGTATGGGTTCCTTTGAGGATGGACATAATTGAAAATGGCGCTTGATTGGAAGTAGATCTTGATCCATGGAAATATGGTTGTCAAATGGTCAATTGAATTGAGCCCCGAAACACTTTACATCCCTACAATTAATAAAGAGTACAAACGATGAGAATCATGGTTGAACTATAGCTCTCCAAGTTATATATGCATTTGGGTAGATTTGATATTTTAAAGTTAAAATACATGCAAAAGTTTCCTCACTTGTCTTTTCATATGAATATGTCAATACATATACTCGATATTATAGATTTTCCTTTTTTTAAATCAATACTATAGATATATTTGAATAGATTTATTTAAGATAAAAAATAGTAACACTTTTAGATATATTTTTGATGATCCATAATTAAATTTTCACTTTTTTTAAAAGGAAAGAAACACCAAATTTAATTTTCAAAATATTTAATTTTCGATCTCTTTAAATATTGTAATTTTTAATTTTTGTCTTTAAAACTTGACAAAATACATCCACAACAATTTTCATTCCATAAGGGACCTCTTTTTTTTCCAGACTATTTTGGTTTTAGTGAAGTGACAATTACTCAACTTGGGTTTTTTACAAGGAGAAAATTGCAAAATACTCTCATTACAATATTTACAAGGATAAAATTGCAAAGTCTCTCAAAGAGACACAGCTACTCAAACCCTTGATATAGCCAAAACACTAGAGTTGTTGTGGAGAAGAAGTCAATTAGCAAGCCTAAGCGTGAGTCCTTGGCTCAATTTAAGCAAAATCAGTAAGGCAAAAATTCTTATAAGAAAATGTAGGGGTGCACATGGGTTGAGTTGGATGGATTTTGGTCAAAATAAAATCCGAACCGATCAAAATTGTCTGGGTTGGATTGGGTTGGATTTCACGAATTTCTTCTTCGGACCCGATCCGAACCAACTCGACGAAGTTTGGATTGGGTTGGATGGATTTATTGGGTCACTATATTAAAATAATAATATATCTGAAATATTAAAAAATCTTGCAAAAATTATTATAAATTCAGAAAAAAGTTATAAAAAATATTAAATATGTTATAATACTAAATAGCATGAAAAAGACACAAAATGTTATAGAAATAATACCACATAAATGACATATAGTCAAATATCATGAAAACATAAAACTTCATTACCAAATGACATGAAACAATCTAATATAAATAATATCTAAAAAGTGAAAAACAACACTAAATGTCATGTCATGACGCTTAGAACTTAGATTTCTCCAACATGCCAAATAACTATGTATAAACATGTAACAAATAACTACGAACAAATACTCTAAGTTCAAATATGACAAATAACTACAAATACTTAAGTCTCAAAGTTTCAAAAAGTCATCACTCCGACACTAGCACTCCAAGTATGAGTAAAATTATAAAAATTATTATTATATGTATGGATTCTGGGTTGGGTTGGATAGATTTGAACTGAATCCGAAATCCGATCCGAACTTGGTTGGTTTGTAGTAAAATCTATCCGACTAACCTGATTGCCCGATCCAACCCGCATTTTTTCTATTGGATCGGATTGGGTTGGGCGGGTTCATTGGATTTACCCGGCCCATGTTCACCCCTAAGAAAATGTGCCATTGTCTTAAGACAAAACAAAAGAGGGAGGATTTTTTTTTCAACAATGATATATACACACCTCATTTTCTAAACACTTTATTTTCACTCATTTTTATTTCTATCTCTCTCCTCTTATCATCTATCACATCTCATATTTTCTTTCTCTTACTTTCTCTTTTCTTTCTGTCTCTCTCATCTCCACCTCTCTTCACCTCATATTAGAGGTGTGAACATAACATTATTCGTTAAATTGTATCTAACACTTTTTGTAAATTTTGTAGTTTTGAACAGAGTATCTAGGCTACTTAAATTGAAAAGTCACATAAGATTTATAATAGTTCACCTTAAGACTTGGGGCTACTTATAGTCTCTGGTTGCCACAAAGTGTATCCATTAACTTCAAAAAAGTATTCTATAGAATTCTCTTCTTACAAGTAGTCTTTTACCAAGTCTCTTCATACTCAACAATCTTCACAAAAGCAAAGTGATTTCTACTAAGTTTTTCCTTGAGATAGGTAGTAGACTATGTAAGCTATATGAAACTCTTGTGTTTTTTACTAAGTATTTTTGCACAAATACTACACATGGGCTTAACAAATATTGTAAGTAAGAATGAAACACTTAAGTATGTGTGCGTACCCGTTGACACTAGTGTTAACAGATGTCAGCATTTACTCCGAGATAAAAAGTGAATGAAGCTCACTTGGTGGATCGAAATGAATATGCTTTTATGTTAATTCAACCAGTACTCAAACACACACTTAGAGATTGCTTGCTTGTGTGAATGCTTAGAATGAGTCGCTAATCATCAAACTTTTTTTTATCACCGCCACCAGGTAGCATCCACCACCACATGACACCCACCACCGCCACCACCACACTATCTTTCACTACCACTACCACCACCACTTTCACCTAATACCCTCCATCAGCACCATCGTTGTTGCTAATAGATAACATCCACCATTACCATCACCATTGCCCTGCCACGACAATTGTCATCACTGCTATATAACATCCACCACCACAATTACCAAGTAACATCAACCACCACTATCATTGTATATTTAGTATCCTATACAACCAACGATGCTTGGTACCTAGTATCCTATACAACAACCACCCAACCTTTTTTATAGGTTGATATTGGCATGCTCTACCATGACCACTTCCCTCATCCACTTCGCGCGTTATATTTACCAAGCGGAATTAATGTTTGTAGAAGATGTCTTAAATGGTGGTGACTTTCATTTTTTCTTTTAGAGGCAAATGTTAGTTATCAGCAAATTAATATAAATTATCCCTTCTCAGAGTTCGAACCTTGACCTTTCACCTACAATTACCATTAGCTCAACTTTGTGAGCTACCCATCCCCCTGGTGGTGACTTTTGTGAATTTACAAATTTGACAACTATTTTATTTAAAAGTAAAAATCATAAAAATTTCAACTAGATTTATATAACTATAAACTAGTTTCATTTTTAAAGATTTTGAAACATAAAACAAAAAACCACCCCGAACGTGTCTTAAATAATTTTCCTCTTCACGTCGACCATCTGATTTCCTTACCGATTTTGATATATTCACACAGAACTTTCCCTTACATTACAGTTTCACCAACTCTTTTCATTTTATCTCTCTTTTCTTTATGTTTCACATCACATACTATATCTCTCACCTCTCCATATGGGTGTGGGTGGAATTGGTGTCAATCCAACTTTATTTTTTCTATATAATTCTACCCAAAGTAGTATAAGAGAATTAAGTGAGTTGACGTAGTGGTTTAGTACTTCGTCTCTTAAATGTGGTAGGGGCCTCGATTTTAATCAACTCTTGCGAATTGACAAAACTCTTAACTCTTATCATATTCTTACGATTTAGTGTGCGGCGAAGAATTAAACTTACAACTATTGATTATTGATTGTAGAGACACTACAGTTAATTAACACTAAAAAAGTAGTACTACAAAACGACAATACAGCAAAACGACAGGAATTTGAAATTGCAAAGGATTTTGCCTGAATAAAACGTAAAACCCTCCTCTGCGCGCAGCTAGGGTTTAAGGATCGAAAACAGTTTCCAAAAAAACCGAAATCGTGGTTGGTCACTGATATGGAAATCATGGTCTCCTTCATACTATTAATTTCACCTTTCTTTCTTCTTCTTCTTCTTCCAAACCCTAATTTCCCACCCACACCCTCGACATGGGTGACCTCGAAGAAGACCCTCTTCTTCTCAACGACATTGCCCTCGCCGATTCCTTCATCAATTTCGATTACGCCCCCGACCCTGTGCCCGATTCGAATGGCACCGGGTCCGGGTCGACGGAAATGGGTTGTGCCGGCGGTGGTGGTGGTTGTGGTGGCATTGAGGAAGCCATTGAGAAAATCAGCTTGGTTGGAAGTACTGAGTGTGAGGGGAATGGAAGTGGTGAGGTTAGGGTTGAGACTGAGAATGAGACTGAGGGTGAGGAAGTAGCTGATGTTGAGAGTAAGAGTTTGGTATCTGAGAATGCTGCTACAACGTCGTCTTTAACTTCCTCTGTAACCAGCTCAGGGAGTGATAGTGATGAGAAAGGTGAAGTTGAAGAAGGTGAGATTGTAGATTCTGATGCCTATGATGATAATGATGAGGAGGAGGAGGAGGAGGAGGATGATGATGATAGCGAAGAAGGTTCTGAGGAGACGGCTAGTAGGGGCGTCCTCGATGATGCTGGAAGACCCGTTATGTCAAAAAACGACGACGAGCTTGAGGTGTTGCTGAGTTTGTTTTTCATTTGATAATGCTGCATTGGAAATTATATCATTTATTTTGAAAATATTTTGTACTGAATTGTTTAGGCCTAGTTTGGATTAGTTTCTAGATCATGTGAGCTTTTCAATTGGTATAAGTGTTTGGTTCATGGAGAAGGTAGACAATGTGGTTTCCGAAAAATTGAGGTGCAGAAGTTGATTTCAAATGTGAGAAGCTATTAATTTTTTTTTAAAGAATGTACAAGATATCATCAGATCATAGTCATTATAGTATCATTTCAACTTTTCTTTTTCTTCAAGTGCTTATTGAAAAGTCTATTCAAATTGGCTCTAAGGTAATGTAGGTGATAGAAGCACTATTATGAATGATCTGATTATATTAGTCTCAATTTTGACTCATAACTTGATAGATGCCACTGGTATGGGCTCTTTTGGAGATAAACCCGGTAATGCACTTGGTGGGTTTGAATCCTGCGGTTTTACTCCTCAAGATGTTTATTTAAGTTTCATCTGTTGTGACGGATAATTGTGAGCCCGATTATACTCCCTGGTTAAAACCTGACCTTTCATCTGT
Source organism: Lotus japonicus (assembly GCF_012489685.1). Lineage (NCBI taxonomy): Eukaryota > Viridiplantae > Streptophyta > Magnoliopsida > Fabales > Fabaceae > Lotus > Lotus japonicus. The sequence continues at coordinate 85,408,789 of NC_080043.1, read as the reverse complement.
TTAGTTGAGTCTTTATGGACATGGTCTTTGGCTTTTAAGCTTTATTAAGAATATTGAAGAAAGTTAGAACATAAAGAATTCATAAAACATTGTCACTGAATGGTGTGTTTTATTCAATGTATTATTTCAATTTTCAAACTAGCATGACTAACTTGAAGGCCTTGCTGTGTGCCTCTGTTTATTTATTTGTTAATATTTTGTAAACGGGTGTTGTTTAATTTTATTTTGCTTATGGGCTTTTCTTTTGGTTGTAAACTTTGCAGGTTTTACCTTGGGTTCCTCCTGTGAATGTGACCTTAGGACCACACCATCAAATGCTGCCAGTGGGAGTTGTCATGTCGGTAAGCTGACAGAAACTTCATTGCTGATAAGAGAAGTAAAATAGGCATTCTAGTTCAAGCTATGTTGGTTGCAAGTTTTAGTTTCTTTAGCTTGCATGTTGACCCCTTGTCTGTTGGTTTGTTACCTTAACTTTATAATATAACAAGGAAATAGACTAGAAGGGATGCCAATTTCTGTTGTAATTAACTGAATCAACTAACTCTTTTTACAGATTCTTGGTGCTCAAGTCATTGTGGAAGGGGTGGAGAAGCATGACCCTCTTAATGAGGGCTCCATTCTCTGGATGACTGAAAGCCGAAGACCACTGGGATTCATAGAGGAGATCTTTGGACCAGTAGAACATCCTTATTATATTGTGAGATACAATTCTGAGAATGAAGTCCCTGAAGGTATCCGTGGGGGAACTTTAATCTCTTTTGTTCCAGAATTTGCCAATCATGTGCTTCGTGATGAGGAACTTTACAAGAAAGGATACGATGAAGAGGCTTCTGATGACTCAGAATTTTCAGATGATGGGAAAGAGGCCGAGTACAAGAGAATGCAGACAATGGCAAAGAGAGGCATACAAGATCAAAATCCTGGGAAGAGGAAAAACAACAGAAATGAAGTTCCATCAAGAAATGCTTTCGTCCCTACATTACCTGTTGCACCTGCCACATCATTACCTGACCATGGTCATTATTCATCTATTCCAGGACCCGGAGGGCAAGGCCATTTTAGCGCATCTAATGTAAATCCTCCTTATCCTCCAAATGTAGGTCCTAACTTAACTACAAGTGGAGTGGGGACAAGTGGGACAGCACTTCCACAACAGTTTGCAGTGCCTCCTAATGGATTTCCTACAAATGATGTATCATGGTACCAAGGAAATACTCAAAATTTTCATCAGTTCCCCGCACCAGGAATTCCATTTCAACAGCAGCTAAATTCCGTCCATGGGTACCCAAATAATACTCAGATTTCTCATCAGGTTCCAGTACCAGGTATTCCATTTCAACAGCAGTTAAATCCCGTCCATGGGTACCCAGATAATACTCAGATTTCTCATCAGGTTCCCGTAGCAGGAGTTCCATTTCAACAGCAATTAAATCCCATCCATGGTTACCAAGGTAATACTCAGATTTCCCATCAGGTTCCTGTACAAGGAGTTCCATTTCAACAGCAGTTAAATCCTGTCCAAGGGTACCGAGATAATTCTCAAATTTCTCATCAGTTCCCAGCACCACCAGGAGTTCCATTTCAACAGCAGTTTAATCCTGTCCACGGGTACCCAGATAGTACTCAAATTTCTCAACAGCTTCCCGTACCAGGTTTTCCATTTCAGCAGCAGTTAAATCCAGTTCATGGGTACCCAAACAATACTCAAATTTCTCATCAATTTCCCGTACAAGGAACTCTATTTCAACAGCAGTCAAATCCCGTCAATGGGTTTCCTCCAGCAACTACATTTCCTGGAGCACAGCCCAACATGTTTGCACAACCCATGTATGCTCAGAGGCCTGTGAATCAAAACCAAATCACACCTGGGTTGAGCACACCTTTCCCGCAGGATCAATCACCTATTAATATGCATTCTAGTTTTATTTCAGGCAATCAGCATGCTCCCCATCAATTTAATCCTGGTCCATCTGCTAATTATCGGCGAAAAAAATATAACCGACCGGGTAAGAGAGGTTGGCGACCAGGTAAGTGAAGGTTAACATGCACTCTTAGTGCATATTGATATAATTTCTTTGGTCGGGATATTTTGGATGAGAAGCACTGTGTGCTTCCCTTTTTTGTAATTTCTGGGATTAAGAGGAATTCTTAAACATACCGTCGTCTTAGTTAGAACTTGACTTGTATAGTCTGCTACCAACTTTTTTGCTCCTTTGAGTTGTACATGATTGGCACAAACTATGCCAAGTTTGATTTAGGCCTACTTCTCCTAAGTGGGTTTCTTGTTAGCTTAATTATTGGGGAAACAAACTCATCAAGTGGTGTTTGGAAATTATTCTACAATGGATTTTAATATCAAAATCGCTTTTTAAGAGACGACTTTTGTGAGTAGTTTCTGAATGTTGGTTTTGAAACAAAGGAGAAATTTGGTCCAAATATGCTCCAAGTAGCTTGATAGCGACACAAGTGAGAAGTTCCTCAGCATCACTTATTGTTTTTGAAACCAACGCTTATTGTTATGGTCCATGGAGGCTTAAAATAACCTCCAAAAAAACTGTTTGACGTAGTTACTGTGCATTTTACACACCCGCGAAACAAAAACACACTGCGTTTTATACTTTAGGTTATGATTTATTCACATTCTCACATTATTTTCACTTTCACTATCTATCTTTTTTTTTTCAATCATATTACTCACCAAATTTTTTACTTTCTCTCTTTTTTTTATATCTATTTCTACTCTAGACTATATTTACACTTTATTTAAGAGTGTGAACAAAATTTAAGTCTTATGCCGCCAATCGTGTGGTATCAAATGAGACTTCCCTTCATCTGCTCTATTATGCTGATTGTTGGAAGTCTTTCAACGTCAAGTATTGCGAAATGAGCAAGAAGTGTCCCCAAACTCACAAATGGTAAGTTTAAGTGTTAGATTGACTTATCAATTATTTTCTTTGTTCCACAAAAAATGTTGCTTTAGTCTCTCTCTTCATATTTTTTAAAATGTTTGTTGTTTTATAAAATCAAGACATCTTTTTTACAAACTTTCACTTGTGCCCTATCTGTCGCAACCGGGACGACCCATAAAAGTTTGAAATCAGAAGAGTCGCCACCAATTTATTTAGGGAAATTGGAACCCTAAAAAATTAAAGAAAGCTGGTATGCGTATGCGACATAGTTCTCGGTTTGGGAGTTATTTACGTGTAAGGAATGTATTAGCAACTCACGACTTCCGTAAAAACGGTTACCTCTAATTAATTGTGCAAAACTCAATAACTTTAAAAATGTTTATCTTACCCCAGAGAATATTTTATTTTTTAGCATTTTATGACTTGATAATTAGATAAGAGAAGGAAAATATTGTTTTTTATTTTGGAGTGTCTGTCTGGAATTAAATCTTAGCCATTTAGTAGTTGTACATGGTCCTAGTAAAACTAAATGAGGGTATTTTAGTAATATTATATTATCAATAATTGTTATCTTACTAAAATCTTAAACAATTTTGGTGAAACGAATGGAGTAATCAACAAAGTATTCAGGTTTGATTAGAAAATTTTATTTGATTTTATCTTATAGTTAAGCGTTTATGCAAATATTTGAAAGAATTTATATATATTAGCTTAAGGGATAAACTCTTATGTGTATATTTAGTTTGACTTAAGTGTAAGTGCAAATGTAATTTCGCGCATCTTTTAATACTAATAGAAAAGTAAGAATTTGTTACGTTAAATTTAGCTTAGTTGGGAAGAAAATTTTCATCACGTCAAGTACAACATAGATACATGTTGAGTTGGAAAGTGGTAACTTGGACCGAGTGAGCCATCATCCCCATGCTCCTATCATTCGTGAAATTATCCAGCTCATGGCAAGAACCTGGCACGTGATGGTTAGCTGGTTGCATAGAGATGGCAACGCAGCTGCTGGCTCTCTAAACAGGGATATAACCTTGCTTCCCCGGGGATCCAAGATGTTCATCATCCGGAGAGTGAGCTCCTACTCATTCTTCTCAAAGATTCTCTAGCGGTGCCGTAGTTTTGTTGTTTTTTCTTTGTCATTTTCCGATGTAACAAAAAAAAAAATACATGTTGAGTTCAACCAAAATAAATTATATACCTAGCCCACGTTAGGCTCTTAACTTATGAACTCACTTTTGGCTTACTTTAATAAATCTCTTAACTTATAAAACCTAGCAACTAACCAGCGTGTTTTAAAAGTAACTAATGTTGGAAATTTATATGATAAACACGCCAATCAATCTGATTGAGTGTCTAGAAATCCTTGACAACCATCAAACACATGATTATGGTACGTGAAATGAAGTTTGTATTTACACCAATATGAAAATTATAAGCTACTATGAACAACTTTTCAAGTATAAGCTATACGGTATTCACATAAACTCTTTCAAATATTTACACAAACATTTAACTATAAAGTAATTTAAATAAACTCTTTTATTAGAACCCTGAAAATTTCAGTTTCCTTTATTTACCATGTTCATGCATGTTTGAAAATTATTCTACAATTAATTTCAAAGTGTAGAGAGAAGCTTATGTGAATAACTTTCAAGTGTCATCATTAATTCCCAAAAAATAGAAGGTGGTCCAACATGCTAACTAAGGAAGGATTAGCATTTTCTTTTGTAACAAATTTTTCCTCATAAGATATACAAATAAAAGATTTGATCCTTTACTACCTTCAAAGAATTTATGCATAGATAAAAGTCATTAAACTACTATATCTATTGATGAATCATCTTAATTAGTTAGAGAATGCAATATTAAATTCTAAAAAAGTTACGTTAACAAAGCAGAAAAGAAACACATATCATTAATTTGGAACTAATAAGTAATAATCCAGCCAGTGAGAACATTGAATGCTAAACTAGGACTGGTAAGTAATTCAGTCCAGACGAAGATAAAGGGTACCAAAAATCAGAAAAGAGGAAACAAGATCTGAGCTCAAGCATTGGCATTATTCCTTGTATAGTCAGTGCAAGTCTGGCAAGTGCAGTCTGAAAATCTGCAAATGTCACAGCCAAAGCACACACAAGAAGTGCATCCTTTGCATGCAGGAGAACCAGTGCATCCCCTGTAAACTCTGCGACTTGCTCTCTCTTCTTCAACATCACATGTAATTCTGAAACTCAGTTAACAGTTACTAGTTACTACTAATTTTTTTCTTCATGAAATGCATTACAAAGTCAACGTAAGTATTAGGGATAAAAAATATAGATAATTTGGTGTGTGTTTGGAAATCAGTTGAATGCAACATGAATAGATAAGCACTAGTCCTAAACATGGACATGGCTAATCCCATTATCCCAGCATTGAAAGCATAAGCATGTCTTACAGATTAAACTGTTAGGTGTTAGCTCAATGTGAATTGCAATACAAGAGAGTGAACATACTTGTCATACGGAAGATCAGAACATTTCCAATTTGGATCAGCCAAAGCATCATGGTGAAGGCGGCATTCCTCTTTAGTTCTGAGGCGAAACCGGCGCTCTTTGTTACATCTAGTACAGCGAATGAACTCATCACGGTGGCAAGCACGTCCAGACCCATGTGCTGTTCTTAATGCTTGATTGTAGTATTTGAGCAGCACTGTTTTATACAATGGAACCTTCTCACCATTGACTATTACCCAGACATTGTTCTTCCATTTCCTGGCTGTCTCTCTTCCAGAGTGTTTCTCAAAAGCAGCAGGGGTCAACTTGCCTAACAGTAAAACACCATTATGCAAATAAGGTAATTAAGAAAGAAATTCTGGAACTAAGAAAAGAACACTGTTACAAGGGTGCAGCATTTTGATTCAGAACTAAACAAATGTTAAAAAATAACTTAAAAACAAAATTTTCGTCATGCTTGCATAAAAGCAAAGCAAAAGTACAGAGAATAATACTAGTACAATAGACAGATGAAGAGAAAAAGGGGATCATTTAGCCACCACCTTTGTCTGCCACGTTAAACAATTAGAGATATAAGACAAATAACTTGTACTCCTAGCCTCAATTCCACCATAGGGATCAATAAATATTTCTTTCACTGATAATAAAATTCAGAATAAGTATGCACAAACCATCATGCAGTCTCTTCCCTGAAGGCTGATCAGTCAGGTAATAATCACATTCAATCACAATGACATGCTAAAATAACACCACAAAAATTCATTTTCTATGTCAGTATTTCATGTAAAACTGTTGAATCAATTATTCAAGTTCTCATGAGGAACAATGATATATCAAGCAACAGAGTGGAAACCAAGATTCCCAAAACAATGTAACTGCTTCCTGTTTATATAATCACGCATTAGCCAAGATACTAAGCTTTCATTGCCTGAATATAAAATCTTGACTACATTGCTGAGGTAAAAACAACTCAGATAATGTAGACCCAAAAAAGTTTATGATGAAAACTATGAATATCCATTGTGCAGTACATTTAAGTAAAAGATAGAAAGTTTAAGCCCTGCCTGACGGTAAAAGGGCAATGGATTCACCCCCCAAAAAAACTGTTCATGAGTGGGGGAGTATATATTTATGGCCTCCAATGAGACATAAAAAACACTTCAAACATCAAAACAACTTTCACTAGGAAAAATCAAAACATACTTTAACTATGAACTTAGAGAGAAAAGAGAAGAGATGACTTGCACAACAGAAATACTATTTGCTGGGAAGAAATTGTCATCAAGGGTAAAAAGAAAAGAATATATAATATATAACAACAAAAAGTGAGAAATTCCCTAACATCTTAGTAGGACAAATTACATGTTTGGACACACTGTGAAAAGTCACAATAAAGCCAAAATCACTGTGGAGAACAGCATTCCTTAGCTTCAGCAACTTTCCACCACGATTTCAGTTGTATACAAACATGCACAGATTTTTAATGCGAAAAAACATTTTTTCTTGCACAATAACAACCACTACAGAAGCACTCAAGGTATCAACTCAGAGCAGATAAAAACAACCCTACAATGAACTGATCAAAGTCAAAGGACTCAACCTGATCAACATGTACATAAATAGAGACCCCATTTTCAGGAGATAAGAGATTGAGAGAGAGAGAGAGAGAGAGAAACCTTCTTGGCAACCAGGGGTGCATTCACAAGAGATTTCAAGGTATCCATTAACAAAAACCCTAAGCCTTCCAACAGCATCACCATACCTATGGCTGGTACATCCACACGTTACCTCCACATAATCTCCACCAACTTGCTTCACCCCACTCACCTCCTTCAACTCATCATCACTGAACATCATCGTCATAGTCGTCAACCCATTTTCATTTTCCACCGCATTCGCCATTTTCTCTCCAAAAAGACTCTGTTTTTGGCAACAGGGTTTGGTGGGCATGTGTTGAAGGAAAATCAGAAAAAGGGTTGTGTATGCGGCGAAAGATCACGAAAGGAAAACAAGTACAGAAAGGTAGAAAAACACCTAGAGGAGAAGAATCAAAGGGGAAGAACAGAAGAGAAGAGAAAAACAAAAGTGCACGCTTCTCTTCTCCCAATGGAGTACGAGAGATCTGGCAATGGCATAGTGAGAGAGCGTTGAAGTAGTAATAAAAGGAGAGAGTGGGATTTGATGTGTGTTGATGAGGTTGGTTGAATTTAGCTGGCTAAATAAGGCCATGTTTGGTTCCCGTTTGGTATAAACGCAAATGTAATTTCAAATATCTCCAAATATTTATGATTTGATTCTAATAATTTAATGTGAATCGAAGATGTAGAATGAGTTCAATAGAAATCCAAACACGCGAATAGTGAAATAGTGTGATGTTGAGTGGGTAAGGGTCTATTTGCATGATATGACAGTAGAGAGTGATGGGTTGCTTTGGGGTGAGGGCTTTTTGTTTATAGGAGGTCCCTCTCAGAGAGAGGTGCCGAGGTTTTCGATTGCTGTTGTTCTATTTTTCTTTAATTTAAATGGAACTTGCATTATTCTAGTATTCTTGGGGAGGAGTGCTCTGATTTTCTAATTTCTGATTTAATACAGAACCAAATTGAATTCGATTTGATTGGTGTGGGTATATATACCACTTGGTTCACAAATCCAACTCTAATACTAATGTATTTTCATTAGGTGTGCATTTAAATTCTTATTGAATTCAACATACTTGTTGAAATAAAAAAATAAAAAAAAGTGCATGTTGAACTATTAGTTAGTGCCAAGTATGTGAAATCACGCGTTTACTCTAATGCTAAAATAAACATGAGTTGGACTATTGAGAATTGTGGTTGCTATTGATTATTGATTATACTATTCATGTAGATCTATCTACATGTTTGGGTATATGTTACAGCTTTCAATATGCATTACGTACATTCATTAATTTTTGTCCTTGTGTTTCCCAAGGGGTATGAACCATGAATATGAAAGTCTATTACTCCATGAATCTTACCTATCTTGAATACTTTGACCGCAAAATACGTCTTAAATCAACTTCAGAGTAATTATAAATATTCCAATGTTGTTTGGATTGTATAACTAGTATTCTCTGTTACTGCAGCCGCACATCGCTGATCATGGCGATTATATATGGTATGGTATTATGTCGAAGAATCTTAACAAGATATGAGGAGAATTGATTCTACCCCACATGAATAGGAGGTGGATGAGAAGACTTGTCAATTTGTTTGAAGCACAAAACTTATATTCTGGAATTTGTTTATTCTTCATTGGTGATCTTGTTCCAAACAAATGCCTGGTTGGTACTTGATCAAAATATATGGCAGGCTAGTTTATCAAAAGAATATACATTGCATTTAATCAGTATATGAAAATCTTCCCAAGAAAAAGGGGAGGAACAAAAAACTATTGATATTTGCTCTAGTGGTGTGGACTGTGGAGTGTATTGTCTAAAGTAATGCTTTTTAAGTTCTGAATTTATTGCAAATTCATATAGTTGCTGCTTTAATTTGTGAGCCATAATCTTTTTGTTGGATTTTAATTTTAATATAACCCCTTTCTCACCCACTATTCCTTATAAATGCACACCATGATAGTTACCCCAACCCAATATACAAATCATGTTAATTATGTGTTATTGCATTTGGATGAATGGTGAACTTATAAGCCTAGGCATGCACATTAAGCCAGAAACTGTGAAGGGAGCTTAAATAGGAGAGGAAATTAAGTGGTTACAAACACATTCAATATCTGATTTGCAGCTTGATTGATACAAATACAACACTTGTTTCACTCTGCAGCTTGTTTGGCCTCAACTACAAAGTGTTGGAGATTTATTCCAGAGATACCTTCAAAAAAAGGGACTAATGCAGTAATGCAGTAAACGGAGTAATTGTTAGTGTAACACTTGAGTTCTCAACTATGCACTGGTTTGCCGGTGAAATTGGGGCCCCTTCAGTAGTAAGGTTGCATGCACTTTTGTTGCAAAAAAGTAGAGGATATGTATTGATTCGGTTGTCACTTTCTCCTGCAATATTATTGTGAATAGACTACTACACTACAGTACAAACAGAAAAGGCAAACTAGCCTTTTTATACTGTGCCATGCCATTGTGGCCATGGTCTTAAAGCCACCAAACACCTTGCCTCCAACAATTATGCACAAACCCAACTACTATTTTCCAGTAACTGCACTCCAGTTATATAATATAATTTTTGTAACTAAAAATTGACATGTGTGGTGAGTTGAATTCTTTTCTCCTCCACCGAATCCAATGAGGAATTGAGCATGCTGAACGAGTTGAAGGTGAAGAAGGCAGTTGTGCGAGCAACATTAAGCAGTATTTACACCTACAAACCTCATTTTCCCCCTCTATATATTTTTATCTTTTTATCATTATATATCATATCTATCATTTATCTTTACTTCTGTCTAATTTAAAATAGTGTATACCCAACACTATTGTTAGCCAATGAGCTTTGATTTGCTGACCACTATACAATCAGAAGCGGACCTTTGTGAGGACATAGGGGAGCCGCAGCTCCCCCAATATATCTGAAAAAATATCTTTGGTACATATCAATTAACACAATATAATATATATAATTGATTATTGAAATAATATCTTAATATAGGTAATAGGTGCTTGATAAAGTTGAGCTAGAAATGTATGATGAAAGCTTAATTTACCTGACATGACAATCTTTAACAAAATAAAAAAACAATATTTTTTGAAGAAAATTAAAAGTTACTTTACTCTTAAATTTCTCAATTTCATCTCCCTGCACCTTGACATTCACGACAAGTCTCTAAATTTCACTCTTTGTAGACTTTTCTTCTATAGTTTAGCGAGTTTAAATGAAGATTGTGTACTGTGGCACTTTAAGTTTTTGTTGGTTTAAATCAATGTTATGTCTCTTTTTAATTAGATGTGGGTGTAGTTAATAAATAAGAATTTGTCACTCATTATCATTGTGTGTTGCCGTATTGGTTTATGAATCAAAACACTGGCATATTTAAACAAAAAATACATTTTTGTGTACTAAATGACTCTCACACTTTTAACTCAATTTTTCATAAACTAATTTTTTCATATATAAAAAATTGAAATTATAAGTTCAATAATATTTAGCCCCTCCAAGACTTTTGTTGAAGTTCCGCCACTGTATACAATATTGACACCTCTAAATACACATCTATTTTTCTCATTATCTCTTATTTTATTTTATTTTTGAAACAAAATAAATTTGAATAAATTAGATGTGCTTGATAGTAAATGACAGAACATGCAGAGCAAACAGAGTTCACCAAACCAAACATCAATAAGACTTCAACTCTCAAACAATGTCACTTCTATATATTTGCCTACACGTCTCTTTGGTCGACACCTGCCACATCTACCTAATGCCAATATAGGACAGCCTATATACTTTAAAAATTGATAATAATTGTTAGAACTTGTTGCTCTCCAATTGGATAGCTAACACAAGAATCCCTCAGAATTTTTCATAACTGCAGCAAGCACATATGATAGCACAGCATAGCACAGTATTACTCATTTTCATTTCTTGTGTTGTATTTTCTTTAAGGTGTTTGCTAGAATACCTCAACACTTAATTGTAGTATGATATAAGATGTGACGTGGACCAATAACATTTAAGTGAGTGTATCTTTTTTTTATCATATATGTTTTTAAATGAATAAAAAATTCAAATACACTATCAAATGTCGGTTTCCTATTGGTACACGTCAAATCACGTCAGTCATGTACCATACAATGAGGGTATGGTAGAATTCACTTAATTCTCATAACCAGTTTTACAAGAAGAAAAAGAAAAAAGTGGGAATCGATCTAGGGATTTAGCCGACCACCACATTCAAGTAGAATCGATTTTAGTTTTAAGAAGCTACACTTGGTGTAGCTTTTAAGATATGTAATTAATTTTAAATTAAGAAAATAAAATCCTAACATACCCTAAGTATATTATTGATTTATAAGGAATTCAACACCAACCCACTTTTAAGTCGATATCATAAAATCTCATTTCACTGTATTTGGATATTTACTTTCCTACCCGAAATGGGAAATAATCTTAAAATTTAAGAAAAATTCAAATGTTACGTTTAAAAGTTAAGGATTGCTCTATCATTTATAAATGAAATCTATGTCATATTTCTATTCAATGTTCTCTACCACACCTCGTCACGTTTAAAGCTAAATATTTGAAGCGTGGAATTTGAAGGACTTTACATTTGTGGGATGGCTCAAATATCGTCTCCACCAATAAATGAATCTAGGATAGACTTTAATATCATATTACTATATTAGAATTTGAGAGATCTAACTCAACCCAAAAGTTAACTCAGGAATTAAGGGTTTTTCCACCCTTTATAAATGTTATTTATGTCATATTTCTAATTAATGTGAGTCTTATAACAAATAACCAAATATCAAAGGTTTTAATTGCATTTGTTGTCACAATTCACTGCGTCGTGGAAGTGCAGATAAATCCGAAGTAGTGGGCTGCAATTGCAGCACAATATCGATGTAATGACTCCAAAAACACTTTACCTGCGGCCATAACTACATTTGCACCACAATTTAAAACCCCGCAAAGATCCACTAAGTTGCATGCTACTGGGCCACTACCAATGCACCATCCAAGCGACCATTTGCATACCAAGCAGATGATGATATGTTGGATGACTGCTTTGCTGCAATATTGACAAAGGCAGAAGCTGACAATGCCAAAATGAGATCAAAATCTTGTCAGGTTGCCTCTCTGTGCGACAATTGATGATGATGGTTGAATCCACATAACAAAGATGAAAAAAAAATAGAAATAAGTAATATGATAAGTAGGTAATGTAAAAAGAGATTAAAAAAATAGTGAAAATGAGATTTAAGAAAAAAAATGGTCTAAAATGAATCATTACTCAACAAAAATGGATGAAACTGATAGAATAGGAATTATTCTCCTGTAATTAAGCTAATTGTTCTCCTATAATTAGGTTAATTCGTCTCATGTATTTATGAGTTGACTTATGTTATGTATATTTATACCTATTCCAATGAATGAGAAAATCACCCATTGAATTTACCCTATCATCTTACATGGTATCAGTAATCTATCTGATTCAGACCTAGCCTTTCTCTGTCGTGCCCTTTTCTAATTTTGCACCGCCTCACGCATAAAGGCCACCGTGCCGTCGCCGCGTACCGTCGCCGCCGCGCTTGCTTCCGCACCCTTGCCTTCTCACTGTCGCTGCATCCCTTTACAGCCGCAACCACCCTCTCCACTCTCCCTTCTACTCTCTGTCTGTTTCAGACCCGCACGCACCTCCTCCTCCTACAGCATCGCCGCGCCGTTCTCAACGCTGCCAGGGCCGCCGCCAGCACCGCTCGCCGCCGCCAGCACCGCTCGCCGCCGCCAGCACTGCCCAGATCCACCTCCTTTCTCTCGGATCTCCAACCCGAGCACGCACAGCTTGGATCTGTTCTTCCTCCGTGACAGCAAAGTCACGTGCAAGCCAGCCCCGGTTCACTTTCTCACCTGGTTCAACCAAACCGTTTTTTTTTTCCTCCGGTTCGCCCAGACCAAACCTAAAAAAAAAAAAAAAAAACCCTATTTTCCTTTACTCTCGGCCATACTCCTCACCGTCATGTCTTCTCAAGCCTCCTCGGACAACACACCTGTGACCGTCACCCCTCCTACGACAATCACCCCGGTGGCCCCGCCGGCCAAACCTGATTTTCACCCGGCGCTTACTGTTACGAACATTAGGAATCACATTCCTATTGTGCTTGACGTGGAGACTGATCGCTATGGCACCTGGGCGGAGCTGTTCCGCATCCATGCCCGTTCTCACCGGGTTCTGCATCACATTTTCCCTGTTGCGGATAAGCTTCCTCCGCCTATTACTGACCCTACTTACGAGTTGTGGACCACTTTGGATGCCACGGTCCTTCAGTGGATTTATGCCACCATCGCTATTGACCTGATGACTACCATCATGGAGCCTGACTCCACTGCTCTCACTGCTTGGACGCGTTTGGCTGATATTTTCTGGGACAATCAGAACGCTCGTGCTGTCACCCTAGAGCAGGAGTTCTCTAATGTTCGCATGGAGGCATTTCCGACTGTCGCTGCTTACTGTCAGCGTCTGAAGATGCTTTCTGACCAGCTCCGTGATGTCGGTGCTCCTGTGAACAATCACCGTCTAGTTTTGCAGCTAATCTCCGGCCTCACTGACGCCTATAAGGGTGTTGCTACTTTGATTCGTCAGAGCAATCCGCTCCCCTCCTTTCATCAGGCTCGCTCAATGCTTACCTTGGAGGAAGCCGGTATGGCTAAGATGAAACCTGCTGAACCTCCTGCTGCATATGTTGCTACTCAGTCGCTTCCTTCTGATGCCTCTTCTCAGGGTTCTGATCGTCGGTCCTCCAACCGCTCTCGATCCCACAACTCTAAGGGTCGTGGTGGGAATCGTGGCAACGGTGGTGGATCCCGCAGTGGCACCTCTCAGGGCTCCTCTCCTCCGATGCCACCTCGGCCGCAGTACTTTCCGTACCAGCATTAGGGATGGGCCCCACCTCCATGGGCCATGCCTCCGTGCCCATACCCTACCTCTCAGTGGACTCGTCCGTCTGCTCCTCCTCAGCATCCTGGCATTCTGGGCCAGCGACCTCAGGCTTATGCTGCTTCAGCCTCACCCGTGCCGACTGACATTGCCACTGCCATGCACACCATGACACTTGCTCCTCCGGACAACACCTGGTACATGGACACTGGAGCATCATCTCATGTGGCAGCATCACAAGGTAATCTCACGTCTTATTCTAATTTGAGTCATCTTAATCAGAAACTGTATGTTGGTAGCGGACAAGGTATTCCAATTCAGGGTTCTGGACATACAACCCTTCCCACCTCTCATACACACAAGCCCTTGACCCTTTCCCATGTCTTGCACACACCTAATATTGTTAAAAACTTGATTTTTGTGCGACAACTCACCACTGATAACAATGTTTCTGTTTGTTTTGACCCATATGGCTTCTCGGTTCATGATTTTCAGACGGGGACTCCACTCATGAGATGTAATAGTCCAGGCGATCTCTACCCAGTCACTCCATCTTTTCCATTTGCTGGTCTAGCTCAGAGTCTCTAGCACAATCGTCTTGGTCATCCAAGTTCTTCTTCCTTGCAGTCTCTTCGTAGTAATAAGTTCATTAGCTTTGAGCATTTCAATTCTAGCACAGTTTGTGAGTCTTGTGTGTTTGGCAAACATGTTAGGTTGCCATTTGTGTCTTCTAATAATGTTACTGTGATGCCTTTTGACATTTTACACAGTGACTTATGGTCTTCGCCTGTTTTATCTTCTGCCGGTCATCGGTATTATGTTTTATTTTTGGATGATTTTACAGATTTCTTGTGGACTTTTCCTTTAAGTAATAAATCTCAAGTTTTTGAAATGTTCACCTCTCTGTCAAATCAAATCCGCACGCATTTTTCTCAATCTGTAAAATGCCTTCAATGTCATAATGGGCGAGAATTTGACAATAAATCTTTTCATGATTATTGTGCTACTACTGGTCTTATTTTTCGCTTCTCCTGCCCGCATACATCATCTCAAAATGGTAAGGCGGAGCGCAAAATACGCACCATTAACAACATGATTCGTACTCTTCTCGCTCATGCGTCTGTTCCTCCGTCCTTTTGGCATCATGCCCTTCAAATGGCTACCTATCTACTTAATATCATTCCTCGGAAAGCTCTATCTAATCTCTCTCCCACTCAACTTCTGTATCGTCGTGACCCGTCTTACACACATCTGCGAGTTTTTGGTTGTCTTTGTTACCCTTTAGTTCCTTCTACTACCATTAACAAATTACAACCTCGCTCCTCCCCGTGTGTCTTCCTAGGGTACCCACTTCATCACAGAGGTTATAAGTGTTTTGATTTGTCGCACAGAAGAATCATTATCTCCCGACATGTCATCTTTGATGAGACTCAGTTTCCCTTTGCCACCATGACTACCCCTCCTCCCTCCACATATGACTGCTTCTCAGATACTATACATCCCTCTTTTATTCACCAGTGGACCCATCCCTCCACCTTACCTGTGCCTAGCCCTACTCCTGCAGTCCCTTCTACCGTGACCACACCATCACCCCATACGACCTCTTCCTCATCTTCTGACTCCCTACCACCTTCTCCTTCACCGCCTTTGCCGACTCCGCCTGTACCCCCAGTCCGTACCATGGCCACTCGCAGCATGCGAGGTATATACAAACCCAGAAAGCTTTTCAACCTTTCTGTCACCATTGATGATCCCACCATCTCACCTCTTCCCAACAACCCGAAGCTAGCTCTTTCAGACCCAAATTGGAAATCTGCCATGCAGTCTGAATTTGATGCTTTAATTAGAAATAATACTTGGGATTTGGTACCTCGTCCTAGTGATGTTAATATCATTCGCTGCATGTGGATTTTTCGTCATAAGACGAAAGCTAATGGTTGTTTTGAGCGTTATAAAGCTCGTCTTGTAGGTGATGGCAAGTCACAGCTTGCAGGTGTTGATTGTGATGAGACTTTCAGTCCGGTGGTGAAACCAGCGACCATTCGCACAGTTCTCACCATTGCCCTCTCCAGGTCTTGGCCCATTCACCAGCTAGATGTTCAGAATGCCTTCCTCCATGGTGATCTACATGAGACAGTTTATATGCATCAGCCATTGGGTTTCCGTGACCGTACTCATCCTGATTATGTGTGTCGCTTGCGGAAATCTCTTTATGGGTTGAAGCAAGCGCCTCGCGCTTGGTACCAGCGTTTTGCCGATTATGTCTCCACCATTGGGTTTCAGCATAGCACCTCTGATCACTCTCTTTTCATCTACAGACGAGGCTCTGACATGGCTTACCTCCTGCTTTATGTTGATGACATCATACTCATCAGCTCTTCTCATGACCTTCGTAAATCTATCATGGCTCTTCTTGCCTCTGAGTTTGCTATGAAGGATCTGGGCCCGTTGAGCTATTTTTTGGGCATTGCAGTCACCAGACATGCAGGTGGACTTTTTCTCAGTCAGAGTACATATGCACGTGACATTATTGCTCGGGCTGGTATGACGTCGTGCAATCCTTCTGCCACTCCAGTAGACACCAAGCAGAAACTCAGTTCTTCTGCTGGTACTCCGTGTGATGATCCTACTTTATATCGGAGTCTTGCTGGGGCTTTGCAGTATCTCACATTCACCCGTCCTGACATCTCTTATGCTGTTCAGTAGGTGTGCCTTCACATGCATGCCCCCCGCACAGAGCATATGCTTGCACTGAAGCGCATCCTACGTTATGTTCAGGGCACCTTACAGTTTGGCTTGCATCTCTCTCCTTCTCCTATCGAGAAGCTTATTTCATACACCGATGTAGATTGGGGTGGATGTCCCGACACTCATCGTTCTACTTCTGGTTACTGTGTGTTTCTCGGCGACAACCTCATTTCTTGGTCGTCCAAGAGACAACCCACGCTTTCCCGGTCCAGTGCTGAGGCTGAGTACCGAGGCGTCGCTAATGTGGTTTCTGAATCATGTTGGCTACGCAACCTGCTTTTGGAGCTTCACTTTCCTCTTTCACACGCTACTTTAGTCTATTGTGATAATGTTAGTGCCATCTACTTATCCGGCAATCCTGTCCAGCATCAGCGCACTAAACACATTGAGATGGACATTCACTTTGTTCGCGAGAAGGTCACTCGTGGTCAGGCACGCATCCTTCATGTCCCTTCTCGTCACCAGATTGCAGACATCTTCACCAAAGGCCTCCCTAGAGTTCTATTTGATGATTTTCGGACCAGTCTCAGCGTCCGCGAACCTCCCGTTTCGACTGTGGGGGTGTGATAGAATAGGAATTATTCTCCTGTAATTAAGCTAATTGTTCTCCTATAATTAGGTTAATTAGTCTCATGTATTTATGAGTTGACTTATGTTATGTATATTTATACCTATTCCAATGAATGAGAAAATCACCCATTGAATTTACCCTATCATCTTACAGAAACAACTCTGGAATGTAAGAGAGTAATGATTCATCTACACCTCACTTTTTCTCCCTTTCATATAATTTTTACTCACATTCTTTTTTTTATCTCTCTTTACAACTCTTATCACATTTTATATCATATCTCTCAAGTGGGTTTGAGGTCTCAACTCTCAACCAAACATTATTTGTAATTTAAAGAGTGAAGACCCCAACCCAATGCATGCATGTGAATCTGATCCCGCTCAGGTGTCCACTAGGGTGGACCACTTTTTTTTTGGTCCACCGGTGCACCATGACTAACTACCATTAGATCTGAGAATCTTGAAATATTATTTTATTAGATGGTCAGGATTTGTTGGATTGAAAAAGGGCAAAAACATAAATTGACAAACAACCCCTCCTCTCTTACTGGTTCTTCTTCTCCCAGCTCTGTCACATCCTTCTCCTAGCTTCGACGTTTCTTGCTCCATCGCCGGCCGTATCACTACTACCTTCAACCTCACCGGCGTTTCTTTCTCCAGCACCCTCTACCTTCCCACCTTCACCTCCATACCCTCTTTAATTTGCAACACTTCCGTCTTCCTTTTACAAAACCCAGAAATATGAACCAGAGAAGAAAAAATCAACTTTCTTGGTTGAAAAAACAAAGGCAAGACATTTAACAAGAAAGACAAAACTCAAAAACCCAGAAACAACAACAAGGGAGAAGAAAGATTGAACCTTTTTTAGTTAAAACCCACAAAAAATATAGACATGACATGCATTGATCTGTGCTAGCAAAGAGAAGATGGAAGAAGAAAAAGAATCAGAAGAAAGGATGGAAGACAGATCTGTGTGATCTTTTGATTTTTGGCACTTTTGATTTTGACTTTTAAAGAGAAGAGGGTGATATATCTGTGCTAGCTTTTGATTTTCTGGGTCTCATTTTTGAGTTTTCTCCCAACTACAGCCATGGTGGTTTTGATGGAACACAAGTGGGAAAAGAGGAAGGATGGGAGAGCAACGCTGCAGCGGAGGAAGAGGGAGAAGCTTGTCATAGTCAAACACTTTACTTGACTTACCATAAAGTAAAGTTTTCATGGTTTAACATGAAAGCAACAATCAATTTGTGGGATAAAGTCTGATGAAGAAGGGTCTGTGTTTGAACAAAAAAAAAAGGCCTGAGGGTGAAGAAAGTGGGAGGAAGAGGGAGAAAAAGGGATAAAGTCTGTAGTACCCTTGATGTAAAGTCGAATATATCCCTGGTGCACCGGTGGACCAAAAATAAAATGGTCCACCCTAGTGGGCACCCTCAACTTGTAACAGCAGCAGCTAGCAGCTAGCATTTTATCATCAGCCTTTGCATTGTTTCAAGTTAATTACCCTTTGTGCTATGTATGACCTTTGTCATGATATCAAGCACAGTACACTTCACTATCAAATCCAACCTGACAATTATTCTTCTCAGACGCCATCATTAATGCCGCGATTCTACTCCAACACAAATGACATTTTGCAACATTTTCTGGTGTAACGACAGTGAAGGAAGCTAGTAGCTGCTTAATATATCGATTTGACATGCAAAATCTCATCTCATATCTCCTTTTCATAGTAGCTTTATCATCAAACTTGGCGCAATTAATTAAAGGCTTTTGGTGGTGTTGCTGTCTGCGTGTGACTTGCACTTCAACAGTCCTTCTATTTAAATGGGTTGCCTAAAATAAATGGGTTATATACTTGACCTATATACTTATATAGTTATACTGCTGGATTTTCTGAAGGCCCACAAACTTTATATATAGAGAGTAAACAATCAATTTGGTAGGTCACTCTCTCAAAAATGCAAAATTACAATTTCCATTCATTAAAAAATGCCAATGATGATGTTAATTTTTCCAGTTTTAAAAATTAAATGAAAATCTTTATCTTTTAGGATGTAAATGGTGATTTCCTTCTTTTGAAAATTAAGGGTATGTTTGGTTAGGAAAGAAAGGGAGGGAAAAGAAAAGTGGAAGGAAAAAAAGAGAAAGGAAAGGAAAGAAGAAAGAAAGTGAAATGATTTTTAGGTTGTTTGATATGATAGAATGTTGAATAAAAGGTGGAAGGAAAGAAAAGGATTATGATGTATAATGACTATTTTACCCTTTACATATAATTAATATTGTTAAATAACTTATATCGTACTTTTTAAGTGTGTATATATATATATTAAAATTAAAATTTAGAGTATTTTTGTTTTAAAATTAATTAACACATTTTCTGAAATTTTTTCATAATCATAATTTTTAGGATATCTTTAGAATTCTTGGTAGAATATAAAATTTATAATAAATAATATGATAATCATTATATTTTCTCGTACTAAAAAAATATATAATACATTATGAAACTATATTATTACAATATATATTTACATATTTAAATTTTATTATTAATATTAAAACTGAAAATACATTAAATAAAATCAATTAAGAAGAAAATAAAATGTAACGTAGAGGGGTTGTAACAAAAAAATAGAGGTGTTTGCTGTGGTACCTTAAGCCAGACTAAGGTGTGGTACCCAAAATGAGTCGATTTTAATAATAAAGACTCATGTACCAGTTAAAATTTTGATTGTGTTCTATCGTAGTAATGCAACGTTCCATTCTTATGGACGTGAGATTTGAAAGTTGTGTTTTCTAAGCTTTGTGCATCCACCAACCATGGTCATTTTACGCGCATCTTCATCACCATTATTCGTTTCCACCACTCGTACATTTTTCATCAAAAAATGAATTTCATGAGATAAAGTTAATTGACAAGTAAAGTAAAATCTAATGATGTAGTATTTACCTTGAATAACATGATAATAATCTATAGAATTACTTAATGGGGTACCATACCCAAAAAAATTGAGGGTAGCACATAATTTACCAAAAATAGAATGCATGGGAATTATAGAGAAGGGTTAAATATGTTTATGGTCCCTGTGTATTGAGGACAGTTTGAGTTTGGCCCCTAATTTTTTCAAAGTAAAGTAACCATCCCTCCGATTACATTTTCCGTAACAAACCACCCTTAACTCCGCCAGTCCTTGCCAAATACCATCACCTGAGGGGACGTGGCATTGCCACGTATTAAATGAGGTTGACCTGGAATTTATTTTTTAGTAAAAATTAAAAATGACATTTTTTTAAGGTTTTCATTTTTCATTAAATTAAAAATAAAATTAAGACACTCTAATTAACTTCCTAATTACATACCTATTTTAACAAATAAAATGCAAATTAATAGTTCTTGGGTTCCTCTTCATCTACGTTCTTCATTTTCATATTCATCATCTTCTCCAGCATTAAAAATATAAAATCCAGAAAATAGAATAATTCATCATCAAACCCCTTCTTCCATTTAATTCACCAAAAGCCTTAAAATCAATCCTCAAAACTAGATCTAGGGTTTCCTCATCAAATCACAACCCCCAATTCGTGGAACACAAACAACAACAAAACATCCCAATTCGTGGAACACAATAAGCAGCAAATCAAGAAGCTTAACCGATCCCTTAGGCGAAGATGAAGAAGCAGAAGAAGCATCACCACTAACCAAAACATCCATGACAACGTCCTCCATTTTCACCCAACCATATTCTTCTCCATGACCCAATACGCGGACCTCATCCAACCGTTTCTGGCGAGCATGCCGAGGATGGCGGCGAACGCCGAATCAGACCCCCTGAACCCAGGTTGCCTCTCAGCCCAACGGAAGAACCAGAGAGCAGATCCGGGTCGGGTTCAGACTGAATGGAGGACCCGAACGAACAGCTCAGACTGGGGAAACTGTAACACCCCGTTTTTAATTAAAATAATGTTGGTATTTTATTTTAATTAAGATTATATTGTATGGTGGTTTAATAGGTGATATATTAATACTTTAATGAAATAAAATAATTTTTTTGTGATGCTGAGTGTGTTTTATGAAATGGAAGAGAGCTAGGGGGTGAAAGTTAGGATTAAAAATAGAGACAAGGACTAGGAGAGATTTTAGGATTTTTAGTTTAGCCCTTGAGGAATTAGGTTTAGATGGTTTAATAAGGATGGGGAAGCAGCTAAAGAAAAAAAAAATAAGAAAGAAGAGGACGCGTGAAAGAAGGAGAAAAAAAAAAGAAGAAGGTTGTGCGTGAAGTAGCAGGAAGAGAGGGAGAGCGGATCGGCTTCGGAGAATTCGATCAGGAACGGGGAGCTGCACTCAATCCAAAGGTAAGGGTGGGATTTTGAGTTTCTAATGGAATTATGGTGAATGATATTAGGGATTTGGGAGATGTAGAATTGTTTCTGTTAATGATGTTCTGGAAATCTGATTTGAAATCCATTGATTTTGGGATTTTCTTTTGTGTGATTGAACGGGGTGAGGGCAGAACCATAGTATGCTAGGAGTTTTGGGTTGAGGTTCCCTTTTGATTTTCTTTATGATCACGCACATAAGGACTGTTAGGTAGCATGCTTGTTAGGTTTTGTGTCTTGTTTGATGAGAAACAACTTTAATCACTTATTTTGGAACATAAAACGGACTGGTCATTTTCCTGGTATGAACCGTGACTTTCGAAGCCTTTTAGAGCCTGTTTAGAGTGCTCGAATAATGTTGCGTTGAACTAAGAAAGTGTAGGCCTTTGAAAGAGCTTTCTGGAATGATATGATACATAATTTTTGGTTGAGAGACGAGGTCTGTAAGTTCAGTTTAGTAAACCATGTTTTTCTGCGCTCTGTATCTGCTATCTCTGCCAGTGAACTTCAACGTGATTTTTCACCTTGTTAATGTGCCCAGAAAATTCTTTGATGAACTAGAAAGAGGTAGAGTTTTCTGTTAGCTTTTCAAATTGAGGTCATTTGTAATTTTTGAACAAGTAACGAATCCTGTAGGTTATCTCTACTGAAATATATTTCTGCTGTGAGCGTAATTCCTGAACTGCTATATGATTTATGCACGGATTTGATGATGCTGTGCTGCTGTCCAAAATTTCCTGGGCTGGACAGTACACTTCGAGACCTGTTTTCGCCCAGTTAGAGTGCTCAAATGAAGATGTGATCAACTAAGAAATCGGAGGACTTTAAGTTAGCTTTCTAGGCATATAAAATACATGATTTTTGGTTCAGTAACGAATTCAGGAGACCGCTTTTAGTGGCTGGTGTTCCTGCTGTTTTTCCAGATTACGGAAATTCTGATTGTTTTGGAAATATAATTAGATTTAGCTTACATGTTGTACGAAAGTTAGTGTCTTTATGTTCCATGTATTAGCTATGAGGATGATGCATGTGGCTGAACACCTTTAGCATGAAATCCATAATTTATTTACCATATGTGATAGCTTCTTCCATGATTGCATGCTTAAGTGAGTTGTTTCATTGATTTGGTGCCAAAATTGCCTAAGATGTCAGGGTAATTGTATAGTTGATAAAAATGCATGTGTGCTGAATTGTGTTGTTTTAAGCGATGTTAGTGATGTAGTGATATAGGCGCAATGCCTCATGTTGAAGTGATGATTATGAGATGTATACGTCCTTTTGAGTCGCATAGCATCTGCATACTCTGTGATGGCCTGTATTGGCGATTTGTGATGAAGGCTTATGCCTTGTGCCTCCAATAATTGGCAATTCGTGATGAGGGCTGAAGCCCTGTTGGTACCACATACATATGCATAGTCATTGTTGTGTTCGAATTGTATCCGAGTCGATGACGTTATTTGTGACTGTTTTAGTAACTGAGCTATATGAATATAAAAAGAAGTGGTGTGGCATTAATCTAGCATATTTATTGCCATTCTTATATTTATGATACTCGATATCTCACCCCTTCTGTTTGAATGTTACCCTTGTTGGTAACGTGCAGGTAATTAGGAGGAGTAGTCTATAGCCTTTATTTCGAGTTGGAGTCCTTGCTCTGATACGTAGCACTCGGGGGGGAAATGGACGCTTGTTTTCCTTCTGTTATAATTTGAATTAAGTTGTTATTTGAGAAGTTGTTTCTGTTTTAAGTTGTGGGCAAGATACTATGTTTTCTTTAAGTTTTAAAGACACTGGATTCGCTGCATAACTATTTGTCAAAGTGAACTAGTTCAAAGACTAATTAACTGTCACAAGAGCATTTAAGTTTATTTATGAGTTCATCTCAAAGTTTATGTGTTATGTATCTGTTACAGGAGCATTATGATAATGTTCTAAGTGATTATGTAATGCCCCATGAGTGTTAGAATTTTTATCACTCTGATATTTGCAATACATATACCGTTTAGAATTGGGGTGTTACAGAAACCGCTGCGCGCAAGTGATCAGAAACAAGGGAAGGATTGTGGAGTGAAACGATGTCGTAGGGGCTGGAGGGGCATGTGCTGAAGGAGAAGAGGAAGCGAGATTTGAGGGGTGTGGCTGCTGGTGTGGAGAAGACTCTGAAAGAGAGGGTCATCGATTGAATGGAAAATTGGTGAATGGGTCTGCTGAAAGTGACAGAGGAAGATGGTGGAACCAAATCCAAAGATATCATTTTTTGCTAATTTTTCTGGGTTTGATGAATGATCCTTTATGCACCTGAAGATTGATGTTGAAGAGTGGGTTTTTGATGAAGAAGATATGCAGATGAAGATTTGTAAATAATAATAAGGTGAAAATAAATTCAGGTCAACCTCATTTAATACGTGGCAATGCCACGTCCCCTCAGGTGATGGTATTTGGCAAGGACTGGCGGAGTTAAGGGTGGTTTGTTACGGAAAGTGTAATCAGAGGGGTGGTTACTTTACTTTGAAAAAATTAGGGGCCAAACTCAAACTGTCCTCAATACACAGGGACCATAAACATATTTAACCCTATAGAGAATTGAAACAAAATATGGCTTAGTGTCTGTTTTCTTCTCATTTTGGACGGAAAGTTTCAGAGCGTGGGTCCCACCAGTTTTCTTTCTTTCCTCTACTGTTTATGGAGCATCCAAATGGGGGAAGGAATCTTGGTATTTGTGTTTTCTTTCCTCTCTTAATATTTTCCTTTCCTTTCCCCCAAACCAAACACACTGAATTAAAATGACGGTCGTGTCTAAAGTAAATTTGATATAAAATAAAAGTTTATGATGAATCACTATGTAAACTTGATAATTTTGTAGAATTTGATACCATAATGGACCACCTAAATAATCACAATTTATAAAATTATCTCTTTCTTCAACTTGACCTCAACCATCACGACCACGTTGGACTCTGACTTATGTTATTCTAGCCTTCACCATCACGATGACCCCCTTCCGTTATCGCGTTCTGCACAACATTCTCCTAAACGACGAGGCTATGTTCCCCTTCCCCTTCAATAACCCCACAACTCCAAAACCATTGTCTTTTGTCATTGTAATGCCACATGAGCTGGTGAGTACAATTTGACCGTGCATGATGAGATATGCACATACACAATGCGTTCTATATTTCCCCAATTTTTGACGAGCGATTTGTGTGAATTATGATAGAAAATATTGAGATATGGTGGTGTATATCATGGATCCAAAGAATACTGCAACAAGATTTTCACAAAAGTCAGTTGGTTCATATTCATAAGGTGTAGAACGAAGCAAGAGTTTCCTTCATAAAGTGAAGGTTGATTTCTTTCAGTACAAGTCTCCCTTCATCCTTTGATTAGTTATAATATTTTACTCCAACTGGATCAATGAAGGTGCTAGATCCAATACATTTTTGTCTACCGATCCTCTGCATTTTGAAATTCATAGTGCCTTGACTCGTGCTTTGGTGCAACAACCATGAAGTTTTCCAGTGGCGGCAACACATTTGGAGGTGATGATATGGTAGAAGAGCACATGGTTACACATGTGTTTTAAATAATGTCATATAATTTGAACCGTCAAAAGTAAAAGTATGTGATTAATATATCTAATAGTTGGAAAAAAATTAAATAATTTTTTTATGTTTGGTGCACCCCACCAATAGAGGAAAAACTTTACAACCGAAAACTACCTAGGCCATAATGGTCTAGGTTTATAGTAGATTTTGCCCCAAAATGACAATAAACTCATATATATATATATATATATATATATATATA
Organism: Lotus japonicus; assembly: GCF_012489685.1. Classification (NCBI taxonomy): domain Eukaryota; kingdom Viridiplantae; phylum Streptophyta; class Magnoliopsida; order Fabales; family Fabaceae; genus Lotus; species Lotus japonicus. The sequence goes on along the minus strand of NC_080043.1, from coordinate 85,383,291 downwards.
TATATATATATATATATATAATATATACTATTATACTTCATTTCATAGGAGATCCTAGCATATTTAGAGAGAGAGCTTCAAGCCAGCTCGCTAATCTCTATTGTCCTACCATGTCTGATTACAGATGGTATAAAGACACCTTCTTCTCAAAGGTAACCTTAAGAGAAGATGGCAACAGCGCCTTCTGGAAGGAGCGCTTTATTGCAGGATTACCTAGATTAATGCAATCAAAGGTATTAGATAATTTATCACTTTTTAATCAAGGAAATCCAGTAAATTTTGGTTCGCTATCATTTGGACAATTGCATAACACTATAGTACACACAGGAATACAAGTTTGTACTGACTTCAAACTTCAAAACAAAATGCAAAGAGATATGCAAATCTCAAGAAAAGAAGTAGGTAGCTTTTGTGAACAATATGGAGTAGAACCTTTACAAGCTCCTAGTTCAAAAGCTAGAAGGATTAATAGAGCCAAAACAAAGCCTTCTCAGGGATATAAAAAGAGAAAACCATTTCAAAAGAGACCTTATGAACAAAGTCCTACTACTCAAAAACCTATAAACAAAAAAGCTGTAAATCCTAATAAAAAGAAAAATGTCTGCTGGAAATGTGGAAAGCCAGGACATTATGCAAACAAATGCAAAACTCAACAAAAAATTAATGAATTAAATTTAGACCAAAAACTCAAAGATAGTCTAATCAGTGTTCTCATTAATAGTGAAGATCCTCATTACTCTTCAGAATATGAATATGAAGGAGATGAAGACCAAGATGTAAATCTGGTCGAATACTCATCTGATTCTCATTCCTCTTCAGAAGAAGAAAGAGAATGTGTTAAAGATAGTTCAGGATTCTGTGATTGTGCAGGATGTTTAGGACAAAACGTCAATATGCTAACCCAAGATCAAACTATGAGTTTAATCTCTATAATAGACAAAATGGAGGATTCCCCCTTAAGGGACGAATTTCTACAACAACTAAATCTTTTGGTCAAGAAGGAAGAAACCTTGAAAAAGGAAATTAGTCCTCCAATAAATAGCATGAATGAAATTTTTAATAGATTTCGTCCTAAACCAACCATAACCTTATCAGATCTTCAAGAAGAAGTAAAAATATTAAAAGAAGAAGTTAATCAATTAAAGCAAAATGATCTTAGCTTAGAGTTCAGATTAATGGAAATAGCTGGGATAAAAATTATAGAATCTCAAGAAACCTTAGCCAGTACCTCAGGATTAAAGCAAATACATAATGAAGAAAAAGAAGAACCCAGTGAAAGTTATCTTAATCTCCTCAACTTGGTTATAACCCATAAATGGCACTCTGAAATAACTTTAGTCATTAATAATGATTTTCGAATCAATATAATAGCCCTCATTGATAGTGGCGCAGATATTAATTGTATTCAGGAAGGCTTAGTCCCCACTCAATTTTATGAGAAAACCAAAGAAGGAGTCAATAGTGCAAATGGATCCAAAATGAATATTCAATACAAACTATCAAATGCAAAGATTTGCAAAAGCCAAGTTTGTTTTAGATCTTCATTTGTCCTAGTCAAAAACATGACAGAAAAAATCATTTTAGGAACTCCATTCATTTGTCTTCTATACCCTATTGATAAAATAGATGAAAAAGGAATAGTCACAACAGTCTTAGGAAAGACTATTACTTTTCCATTTATAAAACCTCCTCAGGTAAAAGAATTAAATCTATTAAAGGAAATCTCCACCTCCAAAATAAATATAATCTCTAGAAAAAAGAATCATATCAATTCTTTACAAAAAGAAATAAAATATTATAAATTAGAAGAACAGCTCAAGAGATCTAATATTCAAAAGATTATTAAGGATTTTCAAGATCGGATAGAAAAGGATCTATGTGATTTAAATCCCATGGCCTTTCATCATAGAAAAATACATACCATAACATTACCATACATAGACGGGTTTAATGAGAAAGACATCCCTACCAAAGCCCGGCCCATTCAAATGAATGAACAATATTTAAAATATTATAGAGAAGAAATAGGAGAATATCTCAACAAGGGCCTGATTCGCCACTCCAAATCTCCTTGGAGTTGCACAGGGTTTTATGTCATGAATGCTTCTGAGTTAGAAAGAGGAGCCCCTAGATTAGTCATTAATTACAAACCCTTAAACAAAGTATTAAAATGGATAAGATATCCATTGCCTAATAAAACAGATCTCATTAAAAGATTACATAAAGCAACAATATTCTCAAAATTTGATATGAAGTCAGGATATTATCAAATTTCGGTCAAGGAGGAGGATCGTTATAAAACCGCCTTCGTTGTCCCTTTTGGTCATTATGAATGGAATGTAATGCCACAAGGTTTGAAAAATGCCCCTAGTGAATATCAAAACATCATGAATGATATATTCTATCCATACATGGACTTTACCATTGTATATCTAGATGATGTCTTAGTATTCTCAAAAGGCATAGATCAGCATGTTCAACATTTAGAAAAATTTATAGAAATCATTAAGAAAAATGGATTAGTAGTTTCAGCAAAAAAGATGAAAATCTTTGAAACCAAAACCAGATTTTTAGGATATGAAATTCATCAGGGACAAATTACCCCAATACAAAGATCGTTAGAATTTGCCAAAAACTTTCCAAATGAATTAAAAGAGAAAACTCAATTACAGAGATTTCTAGGTTGTGTTAATTATGTAGCAGATTTTATCCCCAACATAAGGATAATTTGTGCCCCTTTGTTCAAAAGACTTAGGAAAAACTCTCCGCCATGGTCTAAAGAAATGAGCCATAGTGTTAGAGAAGTCAAAAGATTAGTTCAAAGTCTACCTTGTTTAGGAATACCAGATCCAGATGCTTCATTAATTATAGAAACCGATGCATCAGAATTAGGATATGGTGGGATACTTAAGCAGGTAAAACCTCAGTCTTCAAAAGAACAAATAGTTAGGTACCATTCAGGTATTTGGCACCCAGCTCAACAGAAATATTCCACAGTCAAAAAAGAGGTTCTTTCAATAGTCCTATGTGTTCAAAAATTTCAAGATGATGTTTTTAATAAAATTTTTTTGATAAAAACTGATTGCAAAGCAGCACCTTCAGTTTTACAAAAGGATGTTCAAAACCTAGTTTCAAAACACATTTTTGCCAGATGGCAATCTTTACTTTCTTGCTTTGATTTTGAAATAACTCATATTAAAGGAGACAGTAACTCCCTTCCAGATTTTCTAACCAGAGAATTTTTACAGGGAAAACATGAGTGATACAAAACCCAAATCAAAGGATCAATATGGACCCCCACTGGGTTCGTCATCATCATCATCACCATCAGGATCAAAAGCAATAGTAGTAACCCCTATCAAGGTTGCTGGATCTTCAATACCAACCACCCCTTCAAAGCCTTCTCAAAAACTCACCACAGCTCAAATTGTCAAAACACCTCACCAAAAACCCTCATTAGTCCCATTAACCAATAAATATACAGTATTAGCTCAAAGCCCTTCAAAAACCCCTGCCAAACCCGAGCCAACCGAATATCTGGAAAAACCAGAAGGTGAGCCATCTCTCATTATAGAAAGAGAACATTTCTCTTTAAGTCCTAGAGAAATAGCCACTCAATTATTCCCTACCAACTTTCATTATGTCCCTGGACACCCCAAGAAGACCAGATTATTTTATGAATTCATTCTAGTAGACTCTGACTCCATAGAAGTCACACATAACCAAGATAAACAAGGAGAAATAGCGTTCTCCAAGATCAAAATCCTTAAAGTCCTTACACCCCAGGATTGAAATGCTCCTCTTCATTATTTTAAGCAGTTTTCTAGGCAGTTCGACCCTCCTAGTTATAACTACTTTGATTATACAGATGCCTGGTATTACGCCTTGTATCTTTATCCTTATCAACACTCCTGGTTCATTTGGTTCAAAAAGGGAATCTCTTTAAAGTTCCCTCAATGGTTTAAAGTTTGGTTTTGCAAGGTAGGTCTCGATGAGTCTATCTTTCCCGAAGAAGTAAAACCATTATTCAAGTACTTTGCTCAGAAGTCAAATTTCATTATGGAAGACAAACTCCTCATGTTCACAGCTTCGCAAGCCATATCTTGGATTTTAACCTGGGATTGGAGAACTGTAGAAATTTATGAGGATACAGAACTCTATCAGCTCTATCGCATTTTTAAAATAAAATGGTGGGCAAAATTCAATATCTCTCTAATTCAACAGACAAAACTTGAAGCTTGGATAAAGACTTATCAGCTTACTCAACAAAGCAAGAAACAGCTGTCAACTAACCCTGTTTCTAGTCTCAATCAAGAAAGTTCATTTCTTCAAGAAAGATCAAGGCTCATAGCCGAATTAGCCGCAGCAAGCTCTCCCCAAGAATTTCAAAAGAAGATAGATATGATGAGTCAGAAGTCTGGCTCAGATACTTCATCAGTCAACAGCCAGAACTACCTTCAAGAAAATGAAGATGACTGTTTGGGCATCAACTATCATCCATACACTTAAGGACAAAAGGTCATTATCAACCCTTCTCATCATGATCAAGAAAGAATCTGCTTTCTAATATTGGCCGACAAGGAATCCACTTTCATTATTAAAGTTACTATCCACTTTCATTATTAAAGTTACTTTTCATTAACTATAGTTACTTTTATGTAAACCAGAGTTACTTTCGAAAGTAACCATGGTCAAAGCTTGTATAAATAGGTAGCTTAGTAAGAGTAAGAGGCATCGGGTTTTTTGACCTACCTCTCTCTCTCTCTTACCTACCTCTCTCTCTCTCTATGTGTGTAATCCCTGCAGTTCTTTGAATAAAAGCTTTTCTGTAAGTACTTTTCCATCATGTTTTTTAGCTTCCGCACTCTCTGGTATATATATATATATATATAGGGGATGTATCATATGAGAAAGATGTTCTTATGTGAGAAAATGAGAATAAATCATGACCGTTAGATCATGTCATGAACGGTCCAGATTAAAACAATTTAATGCTCACATGATCACTTAAAAAAGTCATGTGACTTTCTTAAAAACTCACATAACTTAATGTTTTAATCTGGACCGTTCATGATTAGATCTAACGGTCATGATTTATTCTCATGTTCTCACATAAGAACACCTTTCTCACATGATACATCCTCTATATATATATATATACTCTGCTTGGCAACGGGACAAACCAACGGTATTGCCACTTATAGGTTGGGCACCTCGAGACGGTCGAAACACTGGCCTCGTGTTTAACCATTTCTGCTCGGGTGTCGCTTATCACCTTTGGCTATAGTCAAGACGGTACAAACTCTACATGGTTCGACCATTTCTGCTTGATATATATATAGAGGATGTATCTTATGAGAATGGTGTTTTTATGTGAGAAAATGAGAATAAATCACTGCCGTTAGATTTAATTATGAATGACCCAGATTAAAAGATTTAAATAGTCATGTGATAGTCACATGACCACTTAACAATGTCATGTGACTTAATGTTTTAATCTGGACCGTTCATGATTAGATCTAACGGTCGGTGATTTATTCTCATGTTCTCACATAACATCATCTTTCTCACAAGACTCAGAGCTATTCATTTGTTTTCCAAGGAGGCAAAGATTAAATTTAAAACATTAAACTTAACTAATAAGAAAATAGACACCGTGTAAGGTAGAGGCAAATGTCTAACTTGTTTACCTTACCCCACTAACATTGTGCGAGGCAGAGGTATGAAAGTGAATGGGGCTGTGGGAGATTGGGAGGTTCATGAACTTTCATAAATTTAGAAAAATGGAAGAACCTCATGCGCACTTTGTAAATTCACAAATAAGTTTAGAAAATTATGCCTATCATAAAAGAAGTTATGCCCTGAAAGCTTGAGGGACGCATATCTGCCAACTCGGTCACCATGATTGAAATTTTTGTGAACAACTTGTCACAACCAGTGCCTGATCTTCCTTTGCTCAAGTCTGGCCCTTCTCTTGTTGGCATCTATATCTATATAATATACTAAAGGAAGGTTTTTTTCTAGAAGGTTTTGTCACGTGTCACCCCCACATCATCCCAATAAAAAATGTACAAATTTTGTTTTTCAATATTAAATCTACATGTTTTTCAATATTAAATCTGCATAAAACTGAACAAATAAATAAAGATTGTTTAAAGAAAAAGACATCCACGTTCAAATTTTTAAAAGCAAATCTGATCACATATGGTTTTGGTCCGTTATTATGTTCAAATTTATAAAAGCAAAAACAAATCTAATTTTATATTAAAAAAACTGAACAAAGTTTAAAAAAAAAAAGACATCTACGTTCAATTTTTGTAATGGACAAACAAATCTAATATATTACATTTGTTTTTAAAAAGATTGTTATTAACTCTACATATCAATCACTATTATTTATACTGCGTTTCTCAGACTAAAATATCATATTTCTCATTCACATTGTTAGAGATTCCATAGCTTACACAACATGAATTCTAAGGTTGAATCTATCTCTAGAATCAAGGTCACCTGTAACGGAAATGCTTCGAAGATAGTTGTGAGGATAATACGCCTATGGAGGGTCCCCAACGCTAAAGATCCTAAGCAACCTGACTTTATTGACATGCTTCTCATGGATGCTAAGGTGTGTTTTAAAAAAGTTTCATATTAAATGTTTTTAACCTTACTTTACCGAAAAAATTCATATTTGTTTCATAAGTTTTTAACGATTCTATATTATTTTTTAGGGTGACAAAATTTAGGCTACGGTCTGGAGTAGCCATGTTGCAAAATTTGAGTCATCATTGAAAGAAGGGTTTTGCTACGAGATTAGGGGGTTTAGCGTTGCTATGAATAATTACATATACAAACCTTGCACTCACTCATGCATGTTGTATTTCAAGTTTGACACCTTTGTTAAACCAATTGAAGGATTGGAAATTCCCTTTTACGGGTTTAACTTCACACCGTATTCCGCTATATTTCAACAATCTAGAGAGGATGAGAAATTGATCGGTATGCTATCGTACATGTTTCTAATTTATTTTTCAGAAAACTACATATACATATCATCTTTAATATTTTCATGCAGATGTCATAGGTGTTGTCGTAGCAAAAGGTGAGCTATCAAATTTCTACAAAGGAAATAAAACAGTCAACTATATTGTTGTTGATCTCGATGCTCTAGAGTAAGTTTTCTAATTTTATCTTTTTGTTAAATTTTTGATTTTAAAACTATCTATTTACTTTAGTGATTACATTCCAGCGGAAGTGAAATTTTGAGTTGTACATTGTGGGAAGATTTCGCTCAACAATTTTTACAATATGTTGCTGAGGGACACGATGGTCCTATTGTTCTTATTCTGCAATTGGCTAAACTGAAATTGTTCAAAGGTACAAACATATAATTACTACTACTTATGAACTATTTGTTTTGAAAAAAAAAATTGCAAATATATTTAAACCTTTGAAACATGCAGGTAAGATGGGAGTGTCGAATGCAAACTACAACTCTAAACCGTTGATGAATATAGATATTCCTGTGGTTCAAGACCTTAAGAAAAGGTATCTATTTAAATTAAATAGTAAAATTTTGAGTTATAAAATTAAATGTTGTTAATGGGATTGCTTTATCATTTACATGTTCATGAAAACAGTTATCTGATGAAAAATCCTAATAGAAATTCTGCCACAATAACTGCGGCGTCAAAGTACTCATTGAGCAATGATGTGTTGAATGAATCGGTTTACAAGTCAATTGCGGAGTTAAAAAACAACAATGAGGTATGTTCATATTTATTTTACATTAATGGTCCAAAGTAATTTCCCTTTTACAAAAAAAAAAATTCCAAATTTCTTCTTAATGATCTTCATAATATTCTCTTCAGGATGGTTATTTTGTGACATACGGAATTGTGAAAGACATTGAATTAAGAACAAATTGGACATATCGTGCGTGCCCAATGAGGAATTGCTTAGCTGGAGTGAAGGAACAAGATGAGAGATATTTTTGCAAAAAATGCAATAAGGGTTACCACAATGCTACATTTAGGTGTCTTTTTGAAACTTATGCAAGCATATATTAAATTAACCAATAGCTTTGTTTATTTTTAATTTTAATGAACTAACAAAATAAAAATATATCAGGTACAACATTCAAATAGTGGTAGCTGATGAAACTGATTCTACAACCTTCACCGTTTTTGACCGTGAGGCTAGCAATTTTTTGAAAAAAAGCGCAGTGGAACTTCACAATTCATATGCTGAAAGGGTAATCTCATTGAAATTACTTCTTTAACTTTTGCTATTACATAAATTTACCAACTTCTTTGCTCATCAGGCTAATATTGACGAGATGTATCCTCAAGAACTTGATTTGTTCAAAGAAAAGGCTTTTGTATTCAAGGTCCAAGTCAAGACAGAATTCTTCAATTACACGGAGCAGACAAACATACAAGTAAATCGGCTGGTTACAGATGATGCACTCATAAAGTCCTTTTTGGATAAATACAAGATAGAAGAGGTTATCAATTTTGTTATTTACAGCATAATATTTTTAATTTAAAAAAATAAAAACTGATTTATAAATATCTCTTTTGTTATTTTTATAGTGCCCTTCCCAAAGTGGTTCTTATGAAATATTGGATGATGATCATGAAACAAATGACACAACCAAGGTAACACACCACTAACATATACAATACATTTACTATTGAGAATTATTTTACCTGTTTATGTATTTCATCGTTAAAATATTAATTGAATTTTTATCTTAAAATTATGATCACCAGATTAGCAATGCACCCAAACAAAGTGAAGAAGACTCATCATTTGTTAGAACTCCACCCTCAACTAGCAAGACAATTGGTGTAAAAGCAAAGGCCACAATTGATGTTTGTGACGATACTCAGATGTCTGCAAACAAGATTCCAAAAGTGATTAAGCAAGAAAAAGAAGATTAAAGATGGATGAGAAAATATGGCTCTTTTGAACCGGAATTTGTTTCAGCAGTTTGCTTTGTTTGATTGTGACTAAAGACATAATCTATTTTCGCTTTCATATTTTGTTATTTAGTTTGGAAGGATAATTTTAAATTATGGTCTTCAATTTTGAATTCTAAATCTTAATTATATTTTATTATTTTGGTTGTTTTGAATCTACCTCTCTTTTCTATATATCTGAACGACGAATATGCTATTCTTATTTTTCCGATCATAAACGAGGTTAGTTGTTTTTGGAGGCAAGATATAGATTAAAATATGCATTTACTTTAAAAAAAAGAAAACAGAATCAGATTGTACTAGAGTAATAAACATGATGTACCAAAAAAAAAGTAATAAACCTGAAGTTAGTTTCAAATAAAAAAGAAAAACCTAAAGTTAAAATAATTTCTGTAATAATCAATGTGTCTAACAATGTCTGGCATTTTGGAAACTATAATTATCATGCTACAACTATGCTTTATATTTTAAAGGGCATAAAAAAAATTACCATGCTTCACATGCTCTTTGTCTCTTACCCAATTTTCACAAGGTGAACCCAACGTGTAATCTTCTTCTACTTTTTACCATTTGCTTTTTTTTTAAAAAATTACGTGATTGGGTATACTATAAATTTGTTTTGATTTTTCTAAATTACATTTGATTTCAGGGTGGAAAAAAAATATAAAAATATGAAATAAAGAATGAAGAATTACAAAGAAGTGATTTTTTTTGGCTCAGAGCGTAATTTAAGTGCCTAGGTTCATAATACATGTATCTATCAAACCTAATAGTCCCATTAGATATTAATACATATTTTATAAAAAACTCAAATAATCTAGATATGTATTTAAAAATAATTGAATAAAAATAACAGGTAATTAAAGAATATTTAGTATTTCAATGAATATAAAACCTTCCTTTCAACATAACAAAGTTTTACGATGCTTATTTTGAAGAAAAACAAATATATATATAAAAAACACAATAATGGATATTTTGCAGAAATTTTACGATGCTTATTTTGCAGAAAATCATATATATATATTAAAAAACCCTCCATGATAGAATTAGATATGGTTTTAAAATATAGGTGTTTTATTTATAACCGTGTGTTTGTACAATTTCCATAGACAATCATATTCAACTAATTTCTTGCCAATGGGATTCCCTCTTTCAGAGAGTTTTTGTTCATGGAGGGACTATAATAGCCCCGCAGGGAAAACCACCGGAGGGAAAAGGAAGCGAGTGAGTGACCCACAGTTGTGGGGCAGGAATGATAGGGGGTGGGAGTGCCTTAACGAAGACGAGACCTATATATAATTTAATCATATCTCTAATCAAGTGAGACACTTATTACAGTACCTTCATAAATTCAAAATCACATCTAATATAACAATTACTAACTTTAGCCAGCAAATTCCAGCAGGAAAAGTAAACAATGACAATGCGAGATCATCATTCAGTGAAGATGTGTCCCCTATTGAAAGTCAGAGAAGGGAGAAGACAACACTAATGTAACCTTATATTATAACAATTACCATTTATTTCTTAAACAGCTTTCAACAAAAAACCTTAGATCATGACTTTGTGAGATTTTATTATTCCAGAGAACCACTGACAGCAGGCAAGCAGATTGTTAAAAAAAAAAGAATTAGCGAATCTGTCACAAACAATTTAGGAGTATCATTTCGTCCTCCAAATATGCTTGATAAGGGTTCTAACAACATTTATATAGAGCCAACCATATCTCCTCAACAACAAGACATCAATAGATGGTAAGTAGTTATGCTTTACAATTCAAAAAATTGTCATTCGTTATAGAACAAAATATGTAAGTATTGGAAAGGGTGTCATATAATGTATTACCTGGGCCAAAGCAGTGACGCAACAACTATGGACAGAGGTGCCATTCCTGCAACAACTTTATCTGGAACAATTTCGTACAATTCGACATCACCAAACATTTCTTCAACAAGTCAAGTTGATAGACGACCTGTGAACAACAATGCAAATGACATTGACCCTCCAGCAGAACATGAAGGTATTGTGTCAAACTATTCATAAGCATAAACTTGATTACCATCATTGACACCAATATTTAACTATAATTGAGTTTGGACCTTAAACTACCACATTCACATTCCAGATCCCGTTGGTTTCGATGACATAAATTTGAATGAACCTGCTGACGATGATCCATTAATTGACAATGAAGATTTGGAAGGTAATAAATTGTTCCATGTGAGGGAATTAACTATTCTATGCACACAGATAATTCTTTGTTATGAAAATGACAGCTGCTGTGAGAAAAAAAATCATATTCTTCTATTGATTAAAATTTGCAAATGTTAACTCAGATGAATTGTATTCTTCTAAAAAAATCATATTCTTCTAATGAACGACGTTGCTGCAGCTAGTCATGCAACAGGTATTTACTGTGATCGTATCACAGTTTGATAATCAATATAGCTTTCTTAATCATTAATAACATGACAACTTTTTAACATTTTTTTTTTATTTTCTACCTAAGCCATGTGGGACATGGGAGATCCTACTAACGAGTGTGAGCATTGCGGAGCCATGTTCTGGTATGATGAAAGAAAGAGAAGGAAAGTACCTACAAGAACACCAAAATTTCCTCTATGTTGTTTGCATGGGAAGGTTCAACTACCATTGCTCAAAGCTGCACCTAAAATTCTCCAAGACTTGCACGCAAATGAAACTGATAAAAGCCGACATTTCTTAAAGAACATAAGGATGTTCAATGGAATGTTTGCATTCACGTCTATGGCTGGAAAGGTGGACAAAAACATAAACAATGGATGTGGTCCTCCAATCTTCTTGCTCGGAGGACAAAATTACCATTCTATTGGTAGTCTCATACCTCCAGTTGGTCAAAGTCCCAAATTTGCCCAGCTTTATATTTTTGACACTGAAAATGAGGTTGCTAATAGGATACAAGCTCTCAGGTATACATAACGTTATGAATTTACAATCTTCTTATATAGTATTTTTAATACACAAGTATCCTCTGAACACCTTATGTTAACCGATTACTTTTTAATTTGAAGACCAAGCGGTGATGCTCATAAGTTGGATGAGCTAATTGTCAGAGACTTAAAAAACATGCTAGATGCAGAGAACCCTTTGGTTAAGTCATACAGATATGCTAGAGAACGATACATATGTGATGATTTTTCTAATGTCAAGCTAAGGTTAATTCGGCGGAGGGACAAAGATGGGAGAACTTATAACCTTCCCACAACATCTGAAGTTGCTGCGTTGGTGGTGGGTGACATAGATGTTACTGTTAAGAGAGAGATCATTTTTGAAACACAATCCAGGTTGATCAAGCATATTGACCCTACATATCCGTCATTTCTTGCACTTCAATATCCACTATTGTTTCCATACGGGGAGGATGGATGGAGACAGGGTATTTTAACTAAAGATTATGACGCACCTGGAAGAACGAGAAAAAGGATGACATTGCCATGCGCGAGTGGTTTGCATATAGGTTGCAAGAAAGAAAAGGGGAATCACCTATTGTTCTTCAATCTAGGAGACTGTTCCAGCAATTTCTGGTGGACTCTTATACCATGGTTGAAGCTGATAGAATGCGATATTATAGGACAATACAGCCGAAACTGCGAATGGAACGTTACAAGGGATTGCACGAGTGCTTGGTCCGTGGAGAAACAAATGCAGCTGCAACAGGTCAGCGAATCATATTGCCTGGATCATTTACTGGAGGGCCGAGATACATGTTCAACAATTGCAAGGACTCATTTGCCATTTGTAAATATATCGAATATTTATCACTATGACATGCAATCCAGAATGGCCTGAAGTCAAACGTTTTGTTGAAACACGAGGTTTGAAGCCTGAGGATAGACCCGACATACTTTGTAGAGTTTTCAAAATGAAGTTGGACGAACTAATTGATGACTTGAAGAGCGGAAAAGTGTTCGGAAAGATTATTGGATGTAAGCCTACTAATACTTTTAAATCTAATAATGTACAAATCATGTCATTTGCCTAAATTTATAATCAATTCACAGATTTTTATTACCTTCCTCTATCATTCTTGCAGATTCAATCACCATCGAATTTCAAAAGCGAGGTCTTCCCCACGCACACATTTTGGTCTTTGTCCATGCCAAATTCAAGCCCAAGACCCCCGAAGACATCGACAAAGTTATATCCGCAGAAATTCCAGACCGTACCAACAATCCTGAATTATTTGAGGCTGTGCAGAAGTATATGATTCACGGACCATGCGGTGTACTAAATTTGAAGTCACCATGTATGAACAATGGAAAATGCTCCAAGTTCTTTCCTAAAGAGTTTAGGATGAGGACCATTATTGATGATGAAGGTTTTCCTAAATATAGAAGAAAAGAGGATGGCAGGACTGTCAAAAAGGGCAAAACTGTGCTGGATAATAGATATGTTGTACCATACAACCCATTGCTACTCCAAAAATATAGAGCTCACATTAACGTTGAGTACACGTGCCAGACAAGTGCAATAAAATATCTTTTCAAGTATGTCCATAAAGGCAACGACAGAGTGACGGCTGAATTTTACCGAACTTCGGATTCAAGTAATCCATCCCAGGTGATTGATGAAATAAAAAATTACTATGACTGCAGATACATCTCTGCATGTGAGGCGGCATGGCGATTGTTTGGATTTGAAGTGCACTATAGAGAGCCTCCAGTTGTGAGGTTGCCATTCCATCTTCCGGGTGAGCAAAGCGTAGTGTACAATGACGGTGAGACAGTACAGGATGCAATTGAAAAGGCCGACATTAAGAAAAACAAGTTTATAGGTTGGATGGAGGCTAACCAACTTTATGCTGTTGGAAGAGACATTACTTATTCAGAATATCCCACCAAATTTGTTTGGAAAGACGACACAAGAGAATGGCGCCCTAGAAAACAGGGTTTCTCAATTGGTAGAATTTCACATGTGCCACCATCATGCGGTGAGGACTATTACTTAAGGATCCTTCTGAACGTTCAAAAAGGTTGCACGAGTTTTAAAGACATTCTCACTGTGAAAGAAGTGACCTACATTACTTTTAAGGATGCGTGTTGTGCTCTTGGTTTGCTAGAAGATGACAAAGAATTTGTAGACGCAATAAAAGAGGCCAGCTTCTGGGGGTCAGGAGAGTATCTTAGAAGACTGTTTGTGGTGTTGTTGATGTCTAACAACATGTCAAATCCCGAGGTAGTTTGGGATAAGTGCTGGCAAGAGCTTTCAGATGATATTCTCTACAGACAAAGAAGACGCTTAGATTACCCAGGTAAGCCTCCTTCATTTTGGATCATTCTAAATTGCGGATAACCTGCCAAACTCATCTAATTTATCTGTCTGCAGGACTGAATCTAACAGATGATCAGAAAAAAAACCTGGCGCTCGCTGAGATTGAGAACATGCTACAAAACAATGGCAGGAGCCTGCACAATTTTGTTTCCATGCCTTATCCTTCAGACATTGTTGTCGAAGACGTTGGACAAAGACTGATTGTAGAGGAGTTGAATTACGACAGGAATGAAATGAGTGAATACTTGGACCAATGTCTCTCCTCAATAACTGATGAACAAAGGCATGCGTATGACAAAATAATTAACGCCGTCTATGGAAACAAAGGTGGATTTTTCTTCCTGTATGGCTACGGTGGGACGGGTAAAACCTTTGTCCGGAAAACGCTTTCAACATCCATTCGATCAAGAGGTGATATTGTTCTCAATGTGGCTTCAAGTGGTATTGCTGCACTGTTGTTGCCTGGAGGAAGGACGATGCACTCCAGGTTCAAGATTCCCATACCTATAACTGAGGATTCAACATGCAACATAAAGCATAACAACCCTCATGCTAAATTGCTGATAAAGGCGAAACTGATCATTTGGGACGAAGCTCCTATGATGAGTAAATGGTGTTACGAGGCTTTGGATAAGTGCTTGAGAGACATTTTGAGGTTCACCCCAGGATATGACTCCAGCTTGCCGTTCGGAGGAAAAGTTGTGGTTCTGGGCGGTGATTTCAGGCAAATCTTACCTGTAATTCCAAGGGCATCCAGGCAAGATGTCATCAGTGCAACAATAAATTCATCCTATCTATGGCCTTTTTGTGAAGTTCTTTGTTTGACAAAGAACATGAGACTCCTACAAGGATCTTCGTGCTCAAGTGCATCAGATATAGCAGAATTTTCAGAATGGTTGTTGACTATAGGTGATGGCAAGGTCGGACAGCCAGTTAACGGCGAATCAGAAATTCAAATACCAAATGAAATCCTTATAAAAAACTCAGAAACCGGTTTTGAAGACTTGGTCAATTATACCTACCCTGATTTGTTGCGTAACATGTCTAACTCTGAATACTTCAGGGAAAAATCCATTTTGGCCCCCACGATTGAACTGGTTGGAAAGGTCAATGATTACATGATGTCTCGGGTCTCAGCAGAAGAAAGAGAATACTTGAGCTCTGATTCAATATACAAAGAAGACGGCAATGTTGAGAGTGAGCTGGATGCATTTCCCCCCGAGGTATTGAATGCGATGAACTGTTCAGGACTGCCACTGCATAAGTTGAGTTTGAAAATTGGAGTCCCAGTAATATTAATGAGAAATTTCGACCAGTCCAACGGATTGTGTAATGGAACAAGATTGACGGTGAAGAGATTTGGAGACCATGTCATTCAGTGCACCGTTCTAACTGGGACTAAAGCTGGATCTACTGTACTGATTCCTAGGATGATCATGAATACAAATAACACAAATCTACCGTTCCAATTTCAGAGACGGCAGTTGCCTATATGTGTCTGCTTCGGTATGACGATAAACAAAGCGCAGGGACAAACACTAGGGTGTGTTGGGTTATATCTTCCAAGACCGGTTTTTAGCCACTGACAATTATATGTGGCGCTATCAAGAGTCAAAAGCAAACAAGGGCTAAGGATCCTCATAGAAAACCACGACGATCTCCCTTCTAATACAACAATTAATGCTGTGTATGAAGAAGTGTTTGACAATATAACTCCATAAGGTGCAGTTTTATGGAGTTCTACATATTCATTTATATTTAGTACTATAAACATTTACATGGTATTCCATTCATTCTAACATGAAATTTCTTTTGTTACTAGCTGAATTCGTGTATATAACAAAAAAAAATCAGAGACAATGACCAAAGTTAAAATAAGAAATTGAGCATAAGCCAAAAGCTTTTCTAGAATGTTACCTGTATATCATCGTTAAAAACAAGATCACGTGAGTTGTATCTATCCAGCAGATTGAATGCATTATGGTTGGCAAAATCATAAAACTGAAAATGAATCAAGAGATTACTAAAACTATAGATTCAAGCAAACCAAAGCAACTCCAGCTACTGATTTGAAAGAGAATTCCTGAAATAATTTGATGCACTGTTACAAGTACTTCAGAATCATTATGTAATTTCAAAGGCAATACATTACCTTACATAAAAGTTATACTTCTTAAACCATCTTAATTATAGTTAAAATGAGAACCGCATAAGTAGTTTGTAATGTATAAAAAAGTATTTCTCAAAAGAGACCACTTATCAAAAGTAGCTAAAACCACATAATAATTAGCATAAAGCCACTGACCTTTCTCAACCTTGCGGCAATTTGCCCATTGCATTGCCCCTTTCGTATTGAAACCTGATCCAATGCAATCTGAACAACATAAACAATGACATGAGAATCATTACAATACGATGTTAGCTCCTGTGGATGCACCAATCACCTCGAATTCAAAGAAACGATTGTGTAGCGCAATACACGAAGAAGCATGACGAATGAGATCGGAACTCAGATTCAGAAGGAGAAAAATCAAAAGCTCATGACAGACAAAAGATGAGCAATTACGAACGAGGTATGAAGAATGAGGAATCAGATCTAACGCTTTGTGGGTGTGTCAGGCAAACATAGGGGCGCAGGATAACAGCAAACCTCCACTATCAGTTTTGTGAAATAAACATAAGAAAATTAACACACTTTATTTCTCTTTGAGTAATGCTGCTTCAATTTTATTTTCAAGAGTAAATTAATAGAGAAATATAAATTAAAAAAAAAACATGAATGGATACTTGAGGCCTATGCGAACCCTCTTATAAATCCATTTCATTAAAATTTTTTTTTTTTTAACATTACATCTATTTTCAATTTTTATTAGAGAAAGAGGTTCTTGGAGAATGAGAAAGAAATGATTGTGTAAAAATAGAATGAAAGCTGGGTGAGCGACTTTTCGGAGGAATAGGTCTGTGGTGGGAAAGAATATTTGACGAGTCAACGGAATTATTATAAGATTGACTTGAAAAGTTGACTAAAATTAATTTTTTAATTATAAAAAACTAAAACAATATAAAAAAGAAAATAAGGACAAACAAATGACGGTAGATTAAAACACATTGAATTTAAAAAAAAAAAAATTGTTCAAAACACATATATTTAAAACAATGGTTAAGATGTATTTACTAAAAAAAACATATATAGTGTAACACAACATTTAGATTAACAATTTTATTAAACACAACTAACCCGTGCCTTACATGGGTAATTCCACTTGGACAACATAATTAATTTAAAACGCTATAACTAAACACAATTTCCACTACAAGACTTTAGACATTAAACTTAAAAGCTAATAAAACAGCATATAACAAAAGTCACTCGTGCCTCGCACGGGTAATTCAACTAGTTGTCTTCAAATCATATGTTTCTTGAGGACCTGGGAAGAGTTTTACTTTGGTTAGTCGAGATCACGATTTCCAATGCACATTCATTCAGCAAACGGAATGCACTTGTTGGTTGAGTGAATGTGCTTTCACATTCACCAAACTGAAAACCAAACAGACTCTTAGATGATCAGGTATGACCCAAGAGGTCTCGGTTGGGTAAGGTCAGTTTACAAGCCCCAAGGCACCGAGACTAAAAGTCGAGGCGTGTCTCCAAGGGTATGGCTACTAGGCCTGTCCAGAAATTTTGGGCCCGTCCGAAACCGACCGGCCCGTTACCAAAAAAGGCCATCTCGGTTCGGACGGGTCGGTTGGCGGGTTGGCGGTCGAAAAAAAACCGGGTTAGGCCGGTTTGGTTCGGTCGAGTTCGGTTTGACCTCTGAGCCGACCGAACCGACTGAACCCACTCTAATAAAAAAAAAAACCTAGAGACCTAATACAAGCCCAGCCCAAAGCCACCCTTCAGAAAAAAAAAAACAAAAAAACCCAATTTCATAATATAAATA
The DNA here is from genome assembly GCF_012489685.1 of Lotus japonicus. Taxonomy (NCBI): domain Eukaryota; kingdom Viridiplantae; phylum Streptophyta; class Magnoliopsida; order Fabales; family Fabaceae; genus Lotus; species Lotus japonicus. The sequence continues at coordinate 85,365,056 of NC_080043.1, read as the reverse complement.
CTCCTTAACTCCTTAACCCTAATTCAATCTTCATTCTTCAGCCGTTCTTCTCCCTCCCTTCTCCATTCTCCAGAAGCTTCTAACCCTAGCAGCACCACAACCTCCTTCTTCTCAACATCTTACCCTAGCCGCCGCAACTGTCCTTCTCTCTTCTCCTTCTTCCCTCACACATCTCAAACCTTAGCCGCTTCATCCTCCATGCTTCTCTCACCCGACAGAGCTTGTTCGTTTTCATTTTGCTCCAGAACAAGCCAACCATCGATTCTGGTTTGAAATCGCAAGGATGAAACGAGGAATCTCTTTCAGATGAGGAAAAGAATGGAAACTTTGTTCATCTTCTCTGGATCTGATCTGAAATCGCAAGAATGAAAGCTTTTTCGGTTTCCTTCCCCTTCAACAGCCACCGGACTCAACTAGTTCGAGAGCATGCAGAAAGACAGGCTTCGTAACTTCTTTCTCCCTCTCTCTTGATTTCACTTTTATGGTTTCCTTTCTGATTAGTTCTTTTTGCAGATCTAGAACTGGAAGCACAAAAAGTTTCAAACTTTGTGAAGTTGAGGAGTAGATCTACAATTTGAACTCTGAATAAACACTGAAAATTGGAAAAATCAATGTAGAAATGGGAAATTTGAAAAAATCAATGTACTGTGTGACTTCAAAGAAATATATCTGACTGGTTTTAATATTTTGGCCCAGAAAATTCGGTTGGTTTTGATTTGGTAAAAATGTTTGAATAAAATAAAAAATGGAATAGATTTGGGAGTAAAGGACACAAACGAATTTAAAACCAACCCGACAGAACCCGCCCGACCCGCCGGGTACCCGAGCAACCCGCAACCGACCCAAACCGAAACTTCCCACGGTCGGTTGCGGGCCCAGTTTTGTGTGTGCGGGTTAGGCCGGTTTGGGCTTTTTGGGCCCGAAACCGACCAAACCCGACCGATGGACAGGCCTAATGGCTACAATTCAGATCCTTTTCCCTACCTGTTATGTTGGTTCGGCCACATTTATTCATCTATGATTTAATTGGGCCTAATTGGGCCACTTCGAACTGGATCTGTCAAATCTGACCTCTTGCAGCAGGTTCCCCGGTTATTTTATTTTATTTTTTAAAAGTTCGTTTCGTTCTTAAAAATAAAAAATAAAAAAGTTTAGTGAAAATAAAATTTTGTCAGTTTCTCCTGCCAATCTCATCTTCATCGTGTATTCTCCACCATCTCTTCTCTCCCTCACAATCTCGTCCCTCTCCCATCGTCCTACCCACTGCCATGGTTTCTGTGTTGAGGGTGGTTTCCGGGTGATAGTGGTGGCATGGAGATCGAGAGGTTGGTGATGGTGGCGGAGGGAGTGGTACAGTGAGGGGAAGGGTTGGAGAACAAAGAGAAGAAGATGAAGTAGATTTTTCCAGAAAATAATTTCTTTTGTTTAAAAAACTAAATTTTGAATTTTTTTTTTAATTTGAAAATACCTGTAACCGGCTCAACCTCTCCTTATGTAACTTTACACAACCAAAAAGTAAATCCTCGGACATGACCTCATGTTCCAGCTACCAAACATACCAGCATTACATTGGGTTGATGAAAAACTTGTTTATTTATTGTTATCAAAAGTAAACCAAGCATTTACATTAAAATCCTCAAAACCAATCCCGCATTTACACCTTTCCCTTTACCCACCCAGAATCTTCCTTTTTATCTCATCTTGCACTTCTGGGTATGAACCATATTGTTCCCCCAATACTTTACCCCACTTGAATCCTATGTTGCCAAGCTGAAATCTGAACTCAAGAGTGCTGGAGTAACTTGAAAAAAGAGACTGAAGGGTGACTTGTTACACACTTTCAAAAGTTTGTTCCTTTTTCTGGTGAGGTAGTTTTAATAATGTCTGAGCCCATTTTCTGAGAGCTGGGTCCCAAATCAAAAGGTTTCAGTTGTACCCTATAGTTTTTGTTATTTCAGCTCCCAAATCATGCATCTTTATATGAAAACTTAGATCCTTTGCTTATGTGCTAACCATTCTTCCTAAAGAAGATTAGTTTTGGTTCTGTTGGCCAGCCACCAAACTTTGTCACTGCATTCTTATCTTGTAAAGATTTGTGGGGTGCTGCTTTCTTGTTTGCAACATATCTGTTGGAGCTGAATTTAGATAGAGACTTGGTTCTTGCCGACAGGTGTGAGCAGTTTCAAAGTTTGATTTTGATTTGCCAGTTCTGAAAAAGCATGAGGAAAAATGCTATTTTTCATTCAGGAAGGTTATATAGTGACAGGAAGTGGGTTCTCCCATTTTTTGCTAGCTTGCTGGTATCTGTTAGTCTGGTTTTGACAGCTATATTGGGGAGAGGTAGCTCTTCTGGCGGGTCGGAGCAGTCACCGTTTGACATCATTGCATTATCAAGATCTGAGGAGGATTCTAGTGAGTATTTTGTGGAATCAGATTTGGAAAGGTCGCTTAATGCTAATGTGGTTCAGAAGATGGAGGCACCTAGGTTGGCATATCTTATTTCAGGCACTAAGGGTGATAGTCATAGGATGATGAGGACATTAGAGGCAGTGTATCACCCAAGAAATCAGTATATCTTGCATTTAGATCTCGAGGCGCCGCCCCGGGAGAGGTTGGAATTGGCTAATACAGTGAAAGCTGATCCAATATTTCGAGAAATAGAGAATGTGCGTGTTATGTCACAGTCCAATTTGGTGACTTATAAGGGTCCTACGATGATTGCGTCCACACTTCAAGCAATAGCGATATTATTGAAAGAGAGCTCACAGTGGAACTGGTTTATTAATCTCAGTGCCTCAGATTATCCTCTTGTGACTCAGGATGGTTAGTAATTGATCCCTTTCAATGATTTCTTTTTGATGTTATAGGCTGTTCTTCTAGTAAAAAATGCTTGCAGAAACTATTGGCTATCGCCTTCTTAGTTTTAGATGGATATAGACATATAGTTACTAGGAAGCCTTTACTACTTCTGGAAACATAAGTAGCCTATCATTCTGGTATAAACTTATGATGCTGTTTTACAAGTGATCTTAAAATCTTGGTTGTGTTTTGAAATTTTACTAGTTAGACGAACTTCAGTTGTTCGCCTGTTATTTTCTGATGCGTTGTTTTCGCTGTGTCCTGCTTCCCTTGTGCACTATTGTTTTAAGAACAGAAAATATTAGTAAAGTTAGCTTTGAAGGACCGAAGATTGTTAAAGTTGATCTGTTCTCTTATTATTGTGGATCTAGCAAGATGGATTCCTATCATCCTATGTAACATCATATGATTTTGTTAAAACAATTAATGATCAGGACTAATTGGACTATAGACTGTCAAAATATATTGTACTCACTCTCTCTCTTTTATGGCCTTAAAGGAAACAAGGAGCTTAGCTAGTTTAAGTTGGCTTGAGATAACGATAATTCTTTTGCCATTTATTTGCAGGTTTTGTTTTGTGTTTCTATGTTAATTCTAATTTGTAGTTGCATTGCTAATTCTGGAAAGTTTTCTTTCTATGCTTCCTTCCAATCTTCCTTTTTTCCATTCTGGTCTAATTTTAGTTTTGATGAGTGGTCCAACGTTGCATCATGCTCCTGAAGCAAGACAAGAATTCGCTAGGCCATGTTGCCTCTAAACAAGAATGTCAATATATGTCATCCTAGTTGGATTCAACTACAATCTGACTATTCTGATATTCTATACATTGCTACATTTGTTGGAGTTGCATCCTCCCATTAGTATTTCATCCTTGCATATCTGTTGGAAACTTGGAATTCCTCTATGCACGTTTCATCACACTGTGGGTGATTGTCTGGACAACGTCACTTTTGTAGTTTTAATACCTGCTGGATTACATTCATGGTCTGTGACCTGTTGCTCAGATGACTATTGTAAGGGCTTTCAAGATATTTTTAACCTCAGCAGCTATTTATGACCTTTCTTTCGCAAAATATGTCCATTGATTTTTGGGATGTCTGGAACTTCTTTTCCACTAAACTTCTGTGCGCTATAATCTAAGCAGTTGTTGAATCTTCCCTGATCTCAACTTCAATTTTGAGTATATGTGGCAGCATGGATTTTTATGATGATTAGGTTTCTTACTTTCATGACACTGATCATTGTTCTAATGGAAATGATGGTAGTGCAGGAGCATATGATAAAATATGTTCAACATTCTAGATAGTTATCTGAGATGGATGGCTTAAATTATACTATATCTACAAGTCTATACAATTGTTGTTGGATGATTATTGAAGGAAACCCTGAGAAGATATCTAGTACCCGAAAATTGATTTTTTGGGGCATCTTGTAACCTTATGAATCTTTGGCCATCATCATGTCATGTGCTCCAACTATTCTTGGTATATTTTGTATGGTTATTTATAAAGATTCGGATAGCTTATCATATGGTGTTTGGAAAACCTAGTTTAGTTTAATTCCATCTTCAATATATCAAGTCAAACATGTATGGAATTTACTTAAATGAAGCTTCATCAATCTCTCTTTCAACTTATGTTCAACTCAATCTTCTCCATTATTGATTGTTATACTTGAAGCTGCTTAATTTCTTCGGTCAAAATCAATTTACTCTGATTTACGTTTCCACTTTGAGTTAGTCTAACATTGTGTCTGATGTGGTAATTCACTTTGTCTACACTCTCTCTGCTTTCTCACTCCACAGTCTACACTCATGGGATTGGTTTAGTTCCTTATTAACCATTTATTATTACTTTTTAATACATTGAATAAAAGTGTGCTTCTCTATCCTACATGATATTCTTCTGCATCTCACTAGAGATACATTATCGATTCATCATTCCAAAGAAGACACGCAACACCATCTCTATTATCATTTTAACTCTTAATTGTGGCTGATCAGTAAATGTCATCTCATTTGTGTATGCTTAGGCTCATATATTCACAATTAATGTAATTCCCTCTAGGTTGCTACCATTCAGTTGTTCTGTTGTTGCCATGTTGACATATTAGGTATGTAGAATCTCTGTCTCACAAAATACTTGCCTGTTTCATGACTACATCTGAAGTCTGATCCAAATGTAAATATTTCCTTTTATTTACGGAGTTTAATATCATGGTCATGGGTATCTATAGATAGTGTGACCTAAGTACTAATATCTGCATTTAGTCACGGTTGTCTGAGCTATATCATTTGTTTATAACCCTTCTTGAATCTTCTTATGAAGTCATGTGTTTGTTTCTTGTTTTTTCAGATTTGCTTCATATTTTCTCTAATCTGTCAAGAGACCTCAATTTCATTGAACATACACGAATTGCTGGTTGGAAACTGTAAGCTAATTATTATAAAATTAAAATTACTGTAATATACACCCCTCCTGGTTACTGATTGTGATTACTCTGTCTCGCTGTTTATGTGCTCAGGAGCCATCGAGCGAGGCCGATTGTTGTTGATCCTGGCCTTTACTTGTCCAAAAAATCTGATATTGCATGGACTACTCAACGAAGGACACTTCCTACATCTTTTAAGTTGTTTACTGGTAAGCATATATTGCTTCATTTCTACTTTAAACATTGTACTAAGTAACACTAAAGAGTGGTAAGTTTATTATTATCTAGTTAGCTAGTTAGCTTAAATTAACATTACTTCACTATTAGATTAGTTGATTCTTCCTTGAAACAGGTTCAGCTTGGGTTGTGCTGACCAGGTCCTATTTGGAGTACTGTATATGGGGATGGAATAACCTTCCACGGACTATCCTCATGTACTATACAAATTTTATCTCCTCCGCAGAGGGTTATTTTCACACTGTCATCTGTAACACCGAGGAGTTTCGCCGCACTGCAGTAAGCCATGATCTTCACTACATTGCTTGGGACACTCCCCCAAAACAGCATCCCATCTCATTGACTATGAAGGACTTTGACAAAATGGTTAAAAGCAAGGCTCCCTTTGCCCGGAAGTTTGCGAAGGATGATCTTGTCCTCGACAAGATTGACAAAGAACTCCTGGGCCGCACACATAGATTTTCACCTGGGGCATGGTGCATTGGCTCCTCAGATGGTGGGGCAGACCCGTGTTCATTGCGTGGCAACGATACAGTGTTTAGGCCAGGCCCTGGTGCTGAGAGGCTGAGTGAACTGCTTCAGACACTGTTGTCTAAAGATTTTCAAAGCAAGCAATGTTTGTGATGAAGGTGTAAGTGTAACCCTCAAACCATGATAAGGTTAAGTGTACATAACTCATAAGCGTGCCTTATATAGTCATGTATTCAAGATGCAAAAGGTCAGAATTTTGTTTTGTTTTCTATAAGTTGATACTCTAGGTTCAAAGTTAGAAGCCACAGGCTTCAGTTTTCAAGCTAACTATTGAGGTAATCACAGCTTTCTTATTTACTGAATGGCAAAGCCAATGAAAATCTCAGAGTTTGGTAATTTTATTGTGTATCCACAAGTCTAAAGTTAAAATCATGGTCTCTTAACAGAGACTAGGTTCTTGTACTTTTCTAAAATCATTTCTGGAGAAAAGTCAGTGAAATATCCTTTTTCTACGTCCAACCCTTCCTGTGCCGCCAGCATCTCAACCCGGTTCTGAACCGTGTCAGCTCCAATCTGGTTACGCTCCAACAGCATGCACGCTATTTCGGTTGAATCCTCACCGTGAACAAGACCTAGTGTTTGCACCTTGGGAAGCCCGCCGCCACGAGCGCTGACCTTCCTCGCAATCCGACGTGCTGCTGATACATCAGTGGACATGATTGGTATGTTGTAGAGGGTGACCCAAGGGCGTGCTCCGATCATTGTGATGCCTTTAGCTCTTGAAACAGTAATGGGTCCTTCATCAGGCAGCTGTGATAGGCTCTCTGGCATAGTCCATCCTCCCCATTGGTTTCCCATGAAATTTGGCCGGTAGTATCCAAGCTCTCGCCTTATGGTGTCAAGTTCCTTCCCAGTTGGGTGTGCTGCAGCATACAGAAATACAGGCACTGCATTTTACAAATACAAGAAAAGCGGTGTGAGTGGATTTAGTGTATGCACATAAATCCTTCTACAATTGATTATGGAGCGAGAATAATAATGGGCGAAAGTTTATGTGAGAAGTTTTTGAATTGATTTTGATGAAAGAGAAGCTTACTCAAACATGTTATTAGTAATTAGTGACTTACCACTGAATCGGTTGCCAATGTCTGCTGCAACAGCTTTGGCCAGCCACGCTGCCTCATCCAGCGATGCGCGAGCAAGTGGATGGAAAACAATGTCATCCACCGTGCCTAAGCGGGGGTGAGCCCCGTCATGCAATTCAAGGTTGATGGCGTTGAACGCAACCTCAGCCATGGCCACCACAGTTTGTTGCAAGGGACTGTATATGGCATTTCCAGTGCAGTCATGCAGAACATATGACACAAGGGTGTACCTTACCCTGTTGTAAGCTCGATCAGGAAACTTGTTCACAAGTACTGCTTCCGGGTTCAACCTCGCAGCTCGTTCAATTGCATCAAGTGTGGCAATGTTGCGCGATTCAGAGATGAAGAACTTGCAGCACAGTAACATGGATTGGTCCACAGCTTTCTTTTGCTCCTAGAAAAAAGAGAGTACATGAGTTAGAAATTGGAAAGCTACTAAGATAACTTCCTGCGTAATTAATTTTGACTTCAGAATCAATAGCGGATGAATTTCTATGAATGCATTTGCAATTAAGGTTTCTCATATTTCAATTATTGATTTTCTTTTATGCTACTACATGATTTTAGTTCTGAAATCTACATGCAAGATTGTCTGAACGTGTATCGCATGTGATATTTATTATTATTAAACTACACGTGGACCACTGCCAATCGCTAATATATTTAGCACTGAAAAAATAAAAAATAAAGTGCCTTCTTATCCACATTTCCTAACACAGGTAGGTGTCTTTTTCTTTTTTTTTCTTGGGATATTTAAGTAGTTTCTAGACTTCTAGAGGATAAGAAATTAAATAAAAACTATAAATTGTTGAACAGGAACATGATTGAGGAGAGATTTCTGGCTCCTGGGTGACAAAAAGTCAAAATACTTGAAGACAAACTAGAGATGTGTGGAAGAAAGAATGTGTAAAGATGAAGTTTCATTGATGAAAGATTGATGCTCCATAGTTTAAATTTAACCAACTATACTCTGTAAATATACATATATATGTTATTTTCTGTTCAGATTATCAGTTTCTGTTTTTGCATTATATGTCTTAATTCAGCTGAAACAAGAAATCTGGAAGGCAAACAAAATTACTCACTGCAACCTATTTGTCCCTTTCTTAGTTCCTTCCCTTCTCTTTGCATATGACTAACATTTCACAATAGGAAAATAGAAGTTCAGAGGAGAAATTAAGAAATAAATCATACTAGGGGGCATAAGAACCATATGTAAATTTCACCCATTTGCTTAATCAGTTAATGAATCAATATATATAGTAACTAGCTAGTATCATCTATATATTATAAGATCACTGAAGAAAAAGAGAGAGAAGAAGATAAGGAAGGAGATTTTCTGACCTTGGTAGTGAAATTGAAATCCATGGTGATCCTCCAGTACTCCAGCTGCAACCTGTGTGAGAATAGAAATTAGAAAATGTGAACTCGTGTCAGCAGTGGGAGTTAATAATACATAGACAGGGAACTAGTATATATATATATCAGTCATTTTCATATGGTAGAAGATATCAACATCATCAAGCCAATGTGGCCACGTGGTGCATCGTCACTTAATTATCAAACAAGGAAACAAGACAAGTTTCTCAAAGCATGAATTCCATGTTGCTTATTCAATACCTCTAGTTATGGAATGACCTTATGGATTAGGAGATTTAGAGAAACAGCAACAAGAAATTATCAATGGATAATCTAAACAAGTGATTTTTGACGTATATAATCAATATAAGAAGATACGTTTTATGATAAATAAAGTATTTAACGTAAATGACTTGCATAATTAACCTTTTTTCCATGTGAAACGGTTCAAGCAACTTCAATTTATTGAAGCAGATATAAACTCATACGTTTTCTATAACTCATCTTGGCATTACTCGATTCAATGGTTTCTTTTTAATAAGTCAAACATTATATTAAAATGAAGTACAAGGGGTACTTCAGCCTCATACAAAGAAAAAATCAAGCTGAAAAATACAACGCAACACAAAAAGAAAGGAAAACTCCTGAAAGCATGACTAGTCTCTAAACCAGTTAGACACTGACAAGCTCATTACTGGACTTAGACAATACTTTTGCGATCTCTAATTATGTAAAATGTTTATCAAATTAGAACATAAAATTAGATAAAATGTCAGTTAATAACTAACTATACTGACATTTTATACAAAAGAGTTTTATTCTTCTAAAAACGAAATTGTCAACTCTATTTCTCTTTAATAAATAATAACTCATATAAGCATCACAAAACGTATTCTATCGTTTTCTATGTATACTTTACCAGTATTTTAATAGTTACCTCAAAGCCCACATAATTGTGAGAGTGATCCCTGATTTGGATCTTCCTTTAGCTGGTTAAGTATTTTTTAATCTACAAATAGGAGTCATCCCCAAAATAATAAAAAAATTACATTGGTGATTGCCAAACGTGATTTTACCAAAAGTTACACCGTAATTTTTAATAAATAAATTTATCTATAGAAGTGTTTTTTTTAGGACTCATATGTTACCTATCTCTTACCACTTAAGCTATTATTTGAGGACTATGTAGAAGAGTGTTTGATTAAAAGGAAGAAAAAAAAATCTTTTGCATTGGATAAAGATTTTTATACAAAAATAAAAGTATGATTTTATTTTATTTTTAATACAGTGGAGTTAGTAGATTAAAACTTATAATTTCACGTAAATTACAGCACCCAGATAATAGCATAAGGACTTTAATAAAAACAATTCAAGTTTTGGGATGATCAAGGAACATGGCATTGAAGTCTCTTTAAGCTACAGTTAGCATTTTAAGGCTCCGTGCGTTGAGGATTTGTGTTCCCACATAATAAGTGACTATGTAATGCCAAGATGTCAAAACTATGCGATTGGGATCTCGTAAAGTCTGTAATTAGTGAAGTCACAAGTATTGACTGACCATAAATTTGTAACAGTAGTAGCCAACTAAAGTATTGGAAGGCGTTGTGATTGATAAATAGTGATTAGCTAATACTCCAAGAACAACACTATTAGAAATTGACCTCCAAAAAGATTCAGAAGATATATCAATTGAACCATGTTCTATCAATGTCCATGTTTCTTTCTAATTCAGAAAGAATAGCTGTTAACTGATGTGAAATCAGTTTATTTTCCTGGTTAGAAAGTTAGTTCGTTTGTTGGTTTCTTTCTTTCTCTTTTTTCCTTCCTGTTATTCTGTTTTACAAGTCAGTAGTACATTGTGTATAAACTACACAGTGAATGAATGAATTCATTTTTTTTCTCAATCATAATAATAGGAAAAAGTAATTTTACCTGAAGTATCTTTCATGGACAATGTCACCTAAACTCATTCTTGGTCAAACCCGTTTCTCATCTTATAGCATATTTAAATTCTCATTCTAATAAAATGATAAGTAATTTTTCCAGTACCAAACATGGCAACTAACTGAGAGGCGTCAATAAGGTCAGGTTCACCCACCATTTTATGTAGTACACACAGAACTGTCCAGTGGAAGGATATGCAAAACTGGTAAGCATGTGAGAATCCAGAATGAAATCCTTCAGGGTCAGTTTCATGATCACTTGAAAACGAAGATAAAAATTCTAGGATGAGCTTCATATGAAAAATTCCTCCATAAATCTTTCCAATCTCAATTTCAAGGTAATGCCACATTGACCCTGTAATAGATGTTCACGAAATGCCAAAAATATTCCTAGTGCATGAGAAAGTAATTTTCCCTCTCAGAAATATTTGGCAGATCTTTTATACAGTTAAAACTAAGGTTCTTTGACATCAACTTCTCACTTCAATCAGCTTCAAGTAACTCTTAACTATTTCTTCCTGCGAAATATCGGTATAGTATCCTCTCCCTACAGAAATACCTTCTTCCTTTGCGAGGCGCTCAACTTCTTGTTGTACTCTTTCACCGCCAACTTTCTTTGGATCCAACAAATTACAGGCTACCTCAGTGACACCTTCACCATGTGCAAGTGCCATGGCCTGCACAGTAGGAAGTCCACCACCTCTTCCACTAACCCGTTTCGCGATCCGACTAGCAGCACTGATATCAGAAGAAAGTAGAGCGACATTGTAGTTGTCAACCCAATTGGTAGCTCCAATGACCACAACACCTTTTGATGGAGTTATTTGAAATGGACCACTATCAGGCTTCAGTGGCAAAGAATCTGATTTTAGCCCCCCAATCCACTGGTTTTCGGAAGAATTTGGCTTAAAATAACCAAATATCCTTCTGATTGAATCAAGTGTCCTCCCTTCTTCATGGGCTGCTCCATATAGAAAAGTAGGAACTGCATGTGATTTTAATGATCAATGCCATGGAAATAAATTAATTTAGAAAGATGATTGACATTTGACAAACTAAAGATAGTTTCATAATCTCTTTGTAAGTGTATAAAGTAGTGATCCTGAAATCAGTCAGGTAAGAACAAGTAAAAATCCAACAATTTGAAACATGGGAGCTAAGAAGAATTTGACAGAAGACATAATTATTGACCAACAATCAAACAGAATGAGGTTCCAGAAATTTCTTCATAAAATTGACAAGGATATACTTATTTCACATGTATATAGTAGGGTTTGAAAGAGAAATTTACTGAAATGCTCAGAATTCACAAGTACACAATTCTGGTAGAGAAATTGATCTACCATCTTTGGCACCAAGTCTCTACTCTGAGACAATTATTCTCAACCTTACACACAATAAAACAGAATACAACAGAAACTTTGCCCATTTCCTCCTATAACTACACCACATACTGCTAATAACTGCTAAATAACTATAGAACTACTCATATCACAACTTCCCTATTATAAAATTAAATAACTACTACATAACTATCCTAAAACATACTATAATTAAATAACCGCTGCATAACTGTCCTACTCCTAATTCTGACTGGCTATTTTCTTATTTCTCCTAGAGTACACAAGCCACCCAAAATCTGACCCACATCATGACTTTGGCCTCTAAAATATAGTAAATAACATATGAACTCTGAATTAAGTAAATAGTATTCAACTTCTAACTTCCTGCTAAGGCTCCACAGACTACCCTTTAGCTTTTGATGCAGCATAATTCTATAATATAAGTTAAAAGTAGCTATACAGTAATGGCAATGGTGAAAGAAGTGGCTTCTGGTAATTAGTAAAGACTAAAGAGCAAGTGGAGTGGATTTATTTAATATTACATAATGGGCAGAGACTGATCAATTTTCATATTCAAGAGCTTCTTCCTGAATGGCTAGAACTAAATTCACTTTGTTTACTGAGATATCCAACACAAACCCTTTCCAAGAAATAACATTCTCAGCCCACATGTAATTAAATATCATACAATGTGACCCTTCAAAGCAATCCTACTAACCTTGCAGATTAGAACCCATGTCCATAGCTAAACACCTAGCAGTGCTAGCAGCTTGATTCAAGGAAGCTTCAGCAAGTGGGTGAAAACATATATGGTCCACAACTCCAAGTCTAGGATGAGTTCCAGTGTGTTGTTGAAAGTCAATGCTGTCAAAGGCAGCTTTCACCATAGCAAGCACTGCATTTTTCAAGTGGCATGGCCCAGTAGACTGCACTGGATCCAAATCCAACTGAGAGACAAGGGTGTAACCAACTCTATTGTAGGCCACATCTTCAAACTTGTTAACAATGGGAGCTAAGGGGAAAAGCTTGGCAGCTTTTTCAATTGATTCCAATGCACTCCTGTTTCTGCTCTCTGATATGTATACCTTGCAGCAACCTAGAATGGACTTTAACATTTTTTTCCTTCTTCTTTGCAATCACACACTGCACAATAACAACAATGACTCACTCATTCACCACAAAACCAGTGCCCATAATAATCCATTTTAGACCACAACCCCCACCACAAACAAAACCTTATCACCAAAGGTTATTTTTGTTTACTTTTTTAAACATTTGAGGAAACACCATCAGAACTCACAAGCAAAAAAATAATCAACTATGTTTTCCACCCTCTCAGAAAATTGCTCGTTCATCATATGGTATGAAAGGAGAAAATTTAAACCAAAAATATCTTAAAAATGGACAAGCAACGACAATTGTAATAAATTAAGATTAAGATACCTGTTCCGGTAATTCGGTTGATCTGAGTCTGGGGTGAAACAGAGAAATCTCAATTCTCACGCACTAGAAACCTAAGAAAATATTTGTTTGGTGCAATTTTGGTGCTAGTGGGCTAATAACAACATGGATAAAAAAGCCAAGCCTGCTGAGTTCTAATCATGGCCTAGTGGGTTATACATACCCCACCTCTACCCCAAACCCAATCCCTCTCATATAGGATGATAATTTCCACCTGAAAATAGAGATCTCCGTGAGGACTGTCCCACCTGAGCTTGGGAATTTTTTTCTCATGTAAGTTTTACTAAACTAATTATTCATAATGGATAAATATTAAATCGCTTGGCTCAACTGACAAATGACTTGTGTTGCCACCATAAGTTCAACGTTCAAATCCGCCACTCCTTTGTTTGTCAAATGTTGAATTTATTTTTCCAATTTAACATAAGTCAGTCCATATTATTGTTATTAAATTGTGTAGTTCAGCGGGCAAACTGCTTGTTTTTGTCACCCCAAGTTCAATATTAGCAACACGACCATGAAATTTTGGGCAGAAAAATATCAAAAATATTCATCTCAAACTCATATATCCGCAAGCTCTTACCACTTAACTATCATTTGAGGACGAGAAATATTTATAAGCTAACTCTACTTATTCAATTAGTTTTTTTTTTAAACCAAAAATATTGATAAGAAGTCGGAGGACTTCATCTCAAAACCAGAAAATGATTACAGACCTAGTAAAAAACAGGTCAATGAAGGGGGGGGGGGGAATCCTCCAACCCTTCAAAGGAAAGACAACACCAAAAGAGCCAAAAATCAAACACTTGTACCATAATCAAACCAAAAAATAAAAGAAAGAAAATTCCAATGCTCAAGGTAGTTATAGCTCCTTCAATTCCATTTCAAGACCGCAAATAGTCTCCTCGTCACCTCCACCAAACTCCAACCCCACAAACTTGCTCGGAGCCGAGGGAATAGGAGAAACCATGGGCATGACCTCACCAGAAACAGAATCGCCATTAACAATCGCAGCTAAATCCTCACATGTGGCAGGGGACACCATTTAGTTTATTATCAAATGCTTTATCGTCCATCAATTCTACAAGGGTTGAAATTGTTGTTTTTCATGAGTAGAGCCCATTTATCTGATCAAGTCACAATAATCAGCCTAATTATTGTCCCAAGAGCATTCTTCTTATGTGAACAAGAAGGAAGATAATAAGTGTCTAACACATGATTTTGATTCATTTTAAATTCTAACATAAATTAAAGAATAACTATTGTAGTTTTGGTGACCATATATATGCAGTTGCAATACCAGCAACATTTGTCAAACAATACTTATACTTCTTTGAAAACTGAAATTTCACTACTGGTTTATGTGTAGTTAACTGCTACCTTTGCTCATCTAATTTATCAACATAGAGATCTATGTAGTGATCTCTGATAGTAATTGTCGCTGTTTATATTTCTGCTGCCAACTTTCAAGCTGAACGAGATTGCATTTCACACTGCTTTCTTGAATCTGCCAACATATATTTTGATAAAATTAACCACAGCTAAACCATGAAGATTTTATGTCCAAGCAACATATAAGCAATTAGAACATGTTTGGTTACCTCGAAGACAGATGTGGCCTGGAAAAGATCATAGAATTCTTCTATGAGTTGTTTCTCTAGTGCTACAACTTTTGCTAATTCTGATACCATTGCAGCAGTCTTATCAATCTGCTGATAAAGCAAAAAAAATTGTTTCAATTTAGGTCCTCATTATATAACAATAATAGGACTAGCACAGTATTTACAAACATACTGGAGGTGAAAAACTTGTTAGTATTGACTTGATGGAAGATGTGAGATCAGATGCTTGCCGCAAGGCAAGGGATGTTGATTGCAAGTTCACCTGTAAGCATAAGAACTGTGTCAATGTACTCTTCTTATAACAAAGACATTAAATGTTTTTATTCGACCTGAAACTCATTTCAATACGCACTTATCGGAGCTTATCTACTAGAAAATGCACTAAATAAGCTTCAAAATAAGTGTTATTTAGTTTGCATCCAAGGGGTTCTTTGTTACCTACCTTAGCATATTTACTTTTCCTATAACAAGACATCAATTTTTATTGGACTTAGTTGCCTACCTTAGCACCCTCCAAAAGAGGAACTCTGCAAACAACAGAATGCAAACACTCTTTGGTCACATTAAGTGCTGATACATGCTGTCTTTCCATACCTCCCCAAGCTTCTAGTAATTTCATCTGCCAAATCAACAATATCATTGAATATGAATGAAATCATTAAAATAATGAACTTGACAAATCTTAATTAAGTTAGGTTTATGACTTACTTGATAATACAATATAAAAGCAACCTTCATGTCAAGTTTTTCTCTGTAAAATTGTATCTTCTTTTTCAGAACAGATTGTCGCAACTTTGTGAGAGTATCCCAAGCACATACCAAATTGCTCTGAACATAATCACAAATCCAGAAAACTTTAACATAACAACACATAATTTCTCATTATTCATATAAGATTGCAAATTAGAGAAAATCATGAGCAATGCCTATACCTCAGCATGATGAGAAATGTTTGCATTCACTACTTGAGCTCTAGCATTTGCATACCTCCACTGAATCAACCGATTATCAAGCAGACGAAGCCGGTGCACATTCTCCGAGTTTCCAAAAGCGAGAGGCGATGAATTAACCACAGATGATTTCTTAGTTTTAAAGAAATCAAAACCCAAATTGAGGATTTTCTCCACTCCTTTCACCTTGGTAAAAGGAGCAGGACTAGTTGGAGTTGAAAACAACACTGGTTTCTCCATGTTTTCTACTGACATAGCAGGTGAATCTGATCTTCCTGGTGATAAAGCCCATTGAGACTTAGAACTCTTATAACCTGCAAGTGAATTAGCCCTCTTGATCGCCGATTTCAAAACCGATTTCTTCAGCGCAGAAGAAGAATCACCATCCAAATTCCCAATGTTCGAATCCGAAGCTCCCCTTCTAGACCTGAACCTGGATTTAACCTCCACCCCTGTTGATTTTCTTGGACTCAAAGTTTTCCCAGAATCACCAGATTGAGATTCCAAATCAAGAGAATTCAACATTCTCCTCGAAGAAGAGATAGGTTTAGCTCTCTCATCGAGAGATAATCTTCCCGGAACAATGGTGGAACGAATTGAACCAGAACCAGAATTAGCCTGTTTCTTCAATGAAGAAGAAGGTGATGATTCTCCAATTGAAGAAGCAAAAAATCTTCCTGAGAATCTAGCTGAACCGTGTTGTTGTTGATCGTTTTCCTTGAAGGTGCTACTCGCTGTTGTTACATCGTTAAACCCTGCAGAGCTAGAAACCCTATGGGAGTAGAATCTGATGGATTTCTCTTTTTTGTTATCGAGTTGTTGCTCGATGATTCTGTCTTCGGTGATGTGATCGGCGAGGGTGGTGGTGCCGGAGTTTTTCTTCGCCGTAGAAGGCCAGAGTTGGCGGCGCGTGAGGGTTGTGTCCTCTGTGATTTTGTGGTGTCGACGGGTGTCGGTTGAGCGTCGAGCAGGGGAATTGCATTCGATGGATTCTATGGTGGTGGTGAGTGAGTGGTCCGGCGAGGATGTGAAGCGTGAACCGGCTTCGCGGTTGCGGTGTTGACGGGGTTTCTGAGTCTTCATCGGAGGTGGTGGTGGTGTGTGTTGCTGTGTGTTGTATGTAACGGTTGAGAGTTGAAAATGGCATGGCGCGGCAAAATAAGTGCCGGCAAGAGGTGAAATGACGTGAGTACCCTTATTGTTCCGTGTGAAGAAGTGTTGATTGAGACTTGGAGAGTGATGGTGGATGAGGAGTCTCTTACGTTTGGCAATGGGAGAAGCTCTGTTTTCAAGGGGTGAAAATGTCACTCAATAGCTACTACTTCTTGGCCTGCAACATTTTTTAAATTTTTAAATGGTCTTTTTTTTCTCTATTTTTTGTAACTTTTATTCATTCACACAAACAAAAATGAGGTGTTATATCTATTTGTTTCATTTCAATTTAATTTTGTTTGTATGTTCTCTTTACCTCGTATTATATCTCATATTACATCTCATATTTTTTTCTCATCTCTTTTTCTCTCCATCTCTTTTTTACTAAAGTGAGGTATGAACATAACATTACTATTTGTGAGAGAAAATGTTTGGTAAATGATAAATCACCTAGTTGATTAAATAAACACCAAGAGAAAGAAAAAAATAATTATAGAGAAAAGTAATAGATGTAAATATGTAATATATGATGTGATGTGATTAGAAGTGAGTGAGATAAATAGATAAAAATAAGGTATTTGATGGATATTTATACAGTTGTTGATGACTTATGTATCTATTTTGTGAGGGGTTGTCTTAGTTTAACTTTTATGGATGAATAGTCTTTACTCTTTTTTTCTAACAAGGTATTCACGTCTCTCTATTGAGGAGATAGAGATCAACAAAGTGCATTTTTTCCCTTTTCAACAAACTTTTATTGATACATTCAGCAAAAATTTGAACCCTTATTTTAAAGACGCACTTATCTATCAACTATGATGGACTTTGTTGGTACTCTAGATAGATTATACATTAATGTTTTATTTGTTATAGAAGAGAAAAAGAGAAGAGAGAAAAGAGAATATGGGAAAAAATGTGTTTTCTATTGAAATATGTGCTAATATGAGTCTAAACTATATCTAAAGTAAACACACGTATTGATTTAACATTTCGTTAATTAGACCTGTAAAATTTAATTCTCCATTAGAATTGTATACAATAAACAATTCTCCATTATATACAATAAGCAATTTTAAATAACATTGAACTCGTTTTACCACAAGGTGTGTAGTGATTAGCTCACTTCATTCATTAATCATAAGGTTGAGAGTTTGATCTCAATCCAAGAAATAAAACGTATATTATGGTCAGTCATTTACTGCTTAGTGCGAGCACTTGCATCAAAGAATTAGTTATTGTTGTCGGCGGTGGATACCTGAAATTACCAAAGAAATAAAAACATTGAAACTGTTTTTCTCTCATTTCTTATGATTCAAATAAAAAAGAAATCAATTAAAATATAACATTTGTGTTTTGATATTATCATTTTTTAAGTAACGTGCACAGTTTTTTACTTTCTCATATGCTTGAAAGAGACAAATAGAACAGGCGTCTTTGAAGAGCTATATGAAGAGCTAGATGAACGCAATATTTAGCATATGCTTACTGTGTCGGTCCAATGTACGCTTTAACTGATTCTGAGCAACTAGCCTTTGGCTCAAGCTAATATAAGCAAGCATATTTGACCAAATAAAATATGGAAGAGAAGAAGCAATCTTTGCTCTTCCTTCAGTTCTAGTTCTTTCTTTGCATATCTATCATGAATTCATGATCCCTAGCACTTGAGAGAAACACATGTTCTCCACACACAAAACAAATGCATCTGAAATCTCTGATTTAAAATAGATACCGAGATAGTTTCGTGCTATAATAAGAGTCTATGTAGAGTTTGTCTACTAGAAAAAGCACGAAATAAGCTCCAATAAGTATTTTTTTGGTTTGCATCCAAGCGAGCTCAAGACTAAAATGATAAAGTAGTTTCTTTTGCAAGAAAGGCAACAAGAATAAAAAGTTTACAGTTGATCTCAACCTTGACTTAAATTTTAACACTTACAAGAAAAAGCTACAAACTGATACCCTCTATTACTTGACAAATAAACATCTATATGCTACAACAGAAGATCCTGAATCAATGAAGACATCAATTTAAAGCTACCATACATGCTTGACCTTTAACATTGTACAAAGCATTTCTGACTGCAAAATTAAGACCTCAATCTGCTTATCCTTTTAAGGATCACCAAGCCTCCCAGTTCCACAAGCCAATAGAAGTTCCACCTTTGCAATAGAAGATCAGAATAGTCAATCATGCATTCCCCTTGCCCCCACCAAATGGAACTACTGCTTCTGAATCCGAAGCTCCCACCAAGGTTTGATGTTCCAAATAAATATCAATACAAAATCAATGGAAGTTGCATTGTTGCAATAAAGGATGGGAGTAGTCAACAAATTTTTCCCACAAGGGCTTGTATTTTTCAATCCCAATCTTCAACCATGGTTTGGAGTTCCCATTGAAGTGCAGTACAGCACCTCTCTCTATCAACTGAGGATCAACATTTGTGTAGCCAAAACCTAATACATGCCATGATGGGTCCAAAGGCTCAGTTAGTCCATAAAATGTCAACAGTCCAGGTGGCAAGGTACCGAGTTTCCACAAAGTCCGGTCTACATTCTTTTCCTGCCAGTAGTGGTAGATGCCAGTTACATTCTTTTTCCTCCATTGAACCAAATCAAATACATTCATCCCAAATGCCCATCCACAAGCATCAGGATCAAAATGTGCACGTATAAGTGGATGAGAATAGTTCAAGTACTTATGGTATCTATGAAATGTCTCCATGCATGTCTCAACAGCTCCGTTGACATTCCCGTTCAAATCAATGGAAAAAAGACCAGAAAGATCCTTTTGAACCACGACATCATCATCCAGGAACACCACCTTCTTCAGTGCAGGAAAAACTTCAGGGATATAGAACCTCAGGTGGTTAAGCATGGAAAGGTATTTCGGGTTACGGAATTTGATAGGTGTCTTGCCATCATCACTGTTGCCAGAAAAATAGTAGCTCTGAATTTCTGAGTCTTGAAGTTGCTTAAGCACAGGAACATATGAAGCATTTAACCAACTGAAGTCTTCAAACTTCTGAACTTCCACAGTCACCCCACCAAAATCATTAATGGTAAACCATGCCTTCATCGCAGCATAATTTATTTCATCAGTGACAAGGTGGAAAACAATCATATTTGGATTTTTAGAATTGATTGCAGTTGAATTGACCACAACTGATGTTGCAAGAATGTTATCGGAGAACACACAAAAGTGGTAAAGATTGTTATCCTTAAGCTTCATCTCAGCGTGCCTTCTGTCCTTCAATTTCTTTTGCAAATTAAGGTTTTTGAACCGCTCTGTTGTCAACCGGACACCAAGACAGTATAGGCTTTTTGGGACTTCTTCAGCAGCTATTTGTCCATATTTTGAACTCTTTTCATTTACAGAATTCATCTGTTCTTCAAGAGTTTGAATTTTTGCTTTGAATCTCATGATCATGGTTGCACTGTCATAATGGAGCTGCTGGGCCTGGTATAACAATAATGCCATATCATGGATAGCGCTTTCTGATTCCCTGGTTGTTAAAGGAGCACGCCTAGTGGCGGCATTTGAAAGGAGAATCTGTGAATTGCGGATTTGGGCACTTAGTTCCCAAGCAAATTGGAGATTGTTACTTTCTTTCGCAATGACAACAAAAGCTTTTGCTAGGGATATCTGATCACTAAGTTGTCTGGTAACTGAGTTCGAACTTAACATCTCGTCAGTAATATTAAGGCCTTCCATGATCCTATCATGCTTGTAATTTCTCTGCACAACAGGACATAAGAAGTTATTCTCTAAATTAAGAAGTGTACAACCATGTGATGGTGATGATAATTTACAAAAAGATAATTAAGATCATAGTAGTCAAGGTCGGGACTGGGACCTTAATCTGGAAGGTGGGCGTCAATTGTAATGCATAATTGTAAGATATATAAAATTTACTATTTATGTGTGTGTACATGCAAAATAGCACAAATATCAAAAAACACTTTGAATGACTCGAAACACTTAATTTACAGAACTCGTAATTGATAAAACAGAACTCGTAATTTACAGGAATGTCATACATAAGCCACGACCACAAAGAGCTTAAATCTAAACTCCAACCTCAACAGAGAATAAAAGATAGAACAGAGGAGGCTGCAAGGCTGCAAGGCTGAAACAGCGACAGAGGAGGTTGAAAACAGAACAGAGAACAAACACAGCGAAGTGGTTGCTGTCGACGTCGTCGCAGTCGCCGCTGGTGGAGGCGCTCGCCATAGCCCGCCACTGCTGGGTGTGGGAATTGAGGTCACGAAATGAGAACGTTTGAAGTGAGTCGCGAAGTTAGGGTTTTCTCCAACTGATTTGAGCACAAAAAATGGGCCGAACCTGAAAATTTTCAGATCCTCCCTTAATCGCATAATCTCCCATAATCGCAATTATGCTCAGTTAAGAGAGTAAAGCTATGATTAAGCTGCGACTACGGGAGAATGGGATTATGGAAGTGATATCACTTGCTGAGGGGGTCATTGATCGCATAATATTACATTATGCGATAAAACCCCGATTTTGACTACCGTGATTGTAATCATAATCAAAAAGTATGGAGACATACATTTCCTTCGTCCATACTAAAATATTTTTTATTCCCATAAACCTGTCACAAAAACTACAAATGTTTCCTCATTTTTTAATCCATTTAGTTTCTCTTCAAAGAATGAATAAAAGAGTATTTACTCCAATTCCCTTCACAACATGATGAAGAACAAGTACAAAAAGCTTTAAGGCAAGCTTTTCAAGTTCATACCCAGATGCATTGAAACCATATCCCAAACGTCTCGGTCAATAGTTTATTTTTAAAAAAAATGAAGAACTGGAGGATACTCCTAGCATATGTATCTAAGCATATAGTACATATCGACACCAGATATGGATTCAACATGGGAGAATGGGATTATGGAAGCAATATTAATCACTGAGGGGGGTCACTGTTCGCATAATCGTACGATTATGTGATTAAACTCCCGATTTTGACTACCATGATTGTAATCATAATAAAAAAGTATGGAGATATATATTTCCTTTGTCCATACTAAAATATATTTTTTCCATATAAACATGTCACAAAAACTACAAAGGTTTCCTCATTTTTTTAATTCATTTAGTTTCTCTCCAAAGAATGAATAAAAGAGTATTTACTCCAATTCCTCTCACAACATGATGAAGAACAAGTACAAGAAGCTTTAAGGCAAGCTTTTGAAGTTCATATCCCAAATGTATTGACATCGTATCCCAAACATATCTGTCAATAATTTCACTTTGAAAAATGAAGAATTGGAGGATACTCCTAGTATATGTGTCTAAGCATATCGTAGACGCATCGACACCAGATATGGATTCAACACATCAATTCTTAAGAAATTTTGAAATCTAAGCTTTATAGATTATAATAAATATCTTTATTGGGAACAACGGTTTTTCTCAATAATAAGGAAATGAAATGTAAATGGCATAACTTACAATAAGAGCAACATAGGAAAATATCACTATTGTGTCTGTAGCAAAAAAAAGCTTTACCAATAAGCAATAAGTTTCCCATATAACTTCAGCACATTTAAAAGTTTATAATAACATGAGAACATACTAGTAGCATTGTATATATCAAAATCCAATCCCATGGCTATGTCAATTTTACTTGATTACTATATGTAAATGGCTTTGGCATTTTCAAAGATATTTTATGAACTTGCAAAATCAATGTCAGTCAGTCTTAGAAAGTTACACTAGCAAGTAGCAACCGATAATAATAACTTGTGCAAGTTTCGGTGTCTTAATAAAATCAGCACTTAAAACATTCGATCAAGCATAACATTGCTGTATATCATTTTATAATATAAATAAAAAATAGTGTAGTTCTATTCAGTGACTGTAGTCTGTAGAGGATCACAATCCAAACTGAATTATCAATCTCAAACCCGACAAAGACATTAAGAAGAAGAAAGACAGAGAAACAAATAACAGATAATAGTTAAACGTTCCTCAATCTCGGTGCTCACACAAAAGCCATTTACTCTATCCTAAAAAAAAAATTAGTAATGGATCAACAGCATGATCACAAAAAATTGACAAATAACTAAACCAATCAATCCCTTTTCACGCCCCAGAAGAAGAAAAAAAAAACAGAAAAAAGGCATATCAAGCAAACTAGTGCAAAAGCCATTTGCCTGATACAATCTCCTAAAGGCACACAGTCAAGCAAACTATAAAAAACAAATTCAATTTCCAACATCAACCTATCAAAGATCCCCTACAAATCAACTTCACAGAAATTAAACCCTTTAAGACCTAGGCTAAAAAAAAATCATTTTGCTCAATTTTCCCACACAATTTCCAGCAGCCAATAGCACAAATCTTAAAAATTTCAACAAAAACTCCAAAAGCAATTACCTTGGACAAAACCTGTCTGGACTCAATCTGATTCCCTTTACTCAGAATATAGATGAACAGAAGAACCACTGAGCAGCACAATGCCCACCAGAACACATCCGGAACCCTCCTCCGCACCGGCCTCCGAAAATCCGCCGCTCTCCGCCGCATGTTCCTTCCCGGAAAGCAGTGTTCCGGGGAAAACAGAAGTATACAAAATTCAAGATTCCAGATCACGAGGTGTTACCGAGATCTGCAGGAAATGGGGTTTCGTGGATTTGGATATATTGGGTGAAAAGATTCGAACTTTGGAGAAAAAATTGGGTTTTCTTTGGTGGGCATGCGACGTTGAAATTGAAGAGCTTGTTTATCAGTACAGTGAGACAAAGAAGAGAGATGAATACTGTGACAGACACCGACGATAAGAGTTGAATTTTATGGTAATTGAAGTGGTTTGTGTTTGTTTACATCAAATTGGGTTTGTTTGTGTTATCTTGCTACTCTCATCTTTTTGGCCTTTCATTTTCACTGCCATTGACAACGGTTCTGATTGTGCCATGTCAACTTATTATTTAAGGTTTTGATGAATCATTGCAATTGCAATTGCAATTGAATCAACAATGGTCATTTTCACTTCTCAGTTTATCTTTCCCCTTTAGATTAGATACCTACAATAATTATTAATTAGTATAATAGTTTTTGTCTTGAGATAAAATTATTCACGTGCCAACGGTGGCTAATTTACTCGTTGTGAAGCGCATGAGTTGGGTTAATCCAATCAACCCACTTAATTCAACTTAATCCGAAGACAAAAAAAAAATTCGAGTTAACTTTGTGAGTTCGGTTGAATTTAATTTTTGGAATTTTAAACCGATCGGCTCAGATATTAAATTTGAAGAAGAATATCTAATCCAAACTATAAATCTGAACTATGCCAAATTGTCTCAATCCAAAGATCTATGTTTGTTTTGTTTAGATAAAAATGCTCACTTTTTTTACTTATTAGGTATCTTGTTCTCATTTACAGTTTTTTTTATCTTTAAATCTCTAATTTATTATTATTTTAATAGAAATCCGATCAACTCATGAATTTGACAGCAAATGAGGTATGTATATATCATTATTGGATTCGAGCCCAAATATCATTGGTTTGATCCAGTTTCAAAGGTAAAAGACTAAAAGTACATTAAATCTGATCTAAACCAACTCAAACAGTATTAATTGATTTAGATTTTATTTATGTCGAAAATTCATCTAATTCAATCTATATGCTATCGTAGTTGTGAGTTTTCGCACTAAACAACCCTACTTTTATCCTATGCAAAAAAAAAAAAAAATACAAAAGCATGCATCTTACCTTTTGTAATGCACTCCTTACAATTGCCACATTTATGTCTTCTTGAAGCCAGTAAAATAAGAGATGAACCACAAACTCGACGGGAAAGTGAACTGTGAGCTGATGATGGTGTTTTGTTCTTAGATAGAATATAAGATGTGGGTAAAACATTATTATATATACAAAAGTTTAAACACCTGTCTTGTTACACAAACTACAAATACCTTTCTTACGTTTGTTCTTTCATCGTTTATATAATGACATGGGAATTTGGCAATTCAATGTTCACATTCAAGCTACATTTGTTTATGGCAATTAAACTGTCTAGATGCATGTTTATAAGTTCGAACTAAAATCTCAACATTTTAGCAACTTTTTTCTCCTCAGGATACATCCATAAGAACTTTTTTCAGGGCAAAGTAAAGATGAATTCAGGGTGTGAATAGATTTTCCTCCTAATCGAAATCACTTAAAAAATGTACATCCTGTATGTAATTGTATGAATTAATTATAGCACACACACATTCGAGGGAAGCAAACTTTAATAGATGAATAGAGTAATAAGTTGCGAAAACTTATCTGCAATATCAGATAAAATCATAAATGTAAAACAGCCGCTTTGTATATTGGCTAAAGCCACACCTAACACTTCCCTGCTCCACATACAACCAATCTTCCAGCCACTTTCAGTTGTTTCCTCCTCCAAACCAAAACAAGTGACAATTAGCGAGAATTAATCTTCCTTACGTTTAAATGATGTAAAATTATGTTTTCTTTTTTACATACTAAGTATATTGGATCTTACTAAAATCACAAATATGTAGTGTGACAAAAAAAGCACAACTTTTAAATCGATTATTGTCTTATCCTCTACACCACTTCCAAACAAATCACGAGAATCATTTGGTTGAAATAACATTATTTGAAGAGTACGCCCAACCACTTCCAACTACACTACAAGGTGTTACGTCAATATAAGACAAAAAATTCAACAATCCAGCTGCTCATTCCATCTTTTGGATTAAGATATGTTGTCTAACATAGATATATTTTCCATTCAAGTAAAGAACATGTCACAGGTATCAGAGGGATCACGGCACCAGGGGGAACAATGCTGGAATCAGTGTCAATGTTTGAATACTACTTGAACGCAAAGTAAATTCACCTTAATCCAAAAAGAAGAGTTTCATTCACTTTTAATTTTATGTGTATACTAACATCCGTTTGCACTAATCCAAACAATAACGTAGATATCAGGCTTTTCAAGTTAAGGCATGGCAGGACAAGACAATAAAAACAAGATATTCATGGAATGACAAGTCTAAGTAATAAGAGAAACAATAGAATTTTAACTAAGCACATCCCTTTACTCTTTATGTGGTATAAGGAAGTCCCAAGATATTACACATTACACATACTCCTCAAAAAATCCTAAAAAGGCCGTTGGAATCCTCCTAAACTAAACAGAGAATGAAGGAAAGCTGATTCACTAAGAAGAGGGATCTTCACAAACGTACCCAGAAGAGCACACCTTATGCAGTGCATCATCATGACAATATATGCGACCGCCACGCCAGCCCAGTAATACATCCCCAACGTTCCCTTGAAGTGTATAAGTGGCATGAAATTGCTTGTAACCCATACTATCTGCATAGCAATTTCCAATAGCATTCCCATCATTACATGGAACCTAAATAGAATGGGGAAGTCCTTATTTTTTACCACTATTACAATAGCCAGATAGCAGTATAGCATGGGAAACCATTGTGGTAATCGGTTGTAGACTCCTGGAATATAAAAAAGCAAACTCCTAAAAATTCGAGATTTGTCAAGTAAAGGTTCTAGATAAAACCCAGTTGCAGACATCTGCAATGCTATTAGATAGGGAATGCATGATAAAGTCCTCCACCACCATTCTGGCTTCTCAGAATTTGCAGGGATACGGAAGCCAGACCAATGATATATGTAAGCTTGTCCGCGGATATCAGAATTTCGTCTCCTAGACATAAGAACTCTGAGTGAGAGGTGAGCTTGATTATCAGTAAGAAGTGGAGATGAAACAGATGCGAGTCTAGTAGCTGATCTCCCTGAAATAAATAACTTGAGGGTTAAAAGCTAGAGATAATATTTAAGCACTCCAACTAAACAACACATGTTAATTGAAAAAATGTGTTGCAAATAGATGACATGGAGTATAAAGGCATTGATGTTTTAGCACTGAATTAAGCAAAATGTTATGAGCAGATAAGCTAAAATCAACGTATGAGTCTCAAATGTCCTCCCATTTCATTATTCTTGGGGCAAATATTTAGAAAAGATCTAAAGTTTAACTAAAATAAAATTAGTGCAATTACCAAACTTAAAATCGCATGGTAAATCATTAAAAAAATGCTGGGGAGCAAAGATGTTAGCTTACTGGGAGAATTGCTTGCACAAGCAACGATAGCAGGATTTTTTCCCTGGAAGGTGGTAAAGCGCCTTAATGGAATCAAATCTTTGTTCCTAATTAAAAACCAAATACAAGGAAATTGTGAGTTCTAAAAACAAATGGAGAAGCAATAGAGAGCATGTAATAACAACAACAAACTCATCTACTCTGGGGCATGACTCAAACATCTATACATTAAACAAAAACTGACTCTACAACACTTTTAAATAGCTACAAAAAGAGCTTAACATGTGCCCTAATTTACAAAGTCCTTAGCATTACAAAGTCCCTTCTTGTATGCTCCAATTGATAAGTTAATGTGCTGATTTTCAATTTACTCGGTGTTGCGAAGTCTATTCTATTATAATCTGTGGAGTACCTAATGAGTAAACACTGAAATTCAAAATTTAGTCTAAAGTAGAGTAAGACCCATCAAATCTTCCTCCCCAACAAACTGAGACAAAAGATCATGCTACATAATTTCAAATTAAAAATGAACATATCAGATAATCTGATAATGTCACCACGCCTAAGCTCTATCCCGAGGACTATAGGGATACCAACAAGCATGAGCAGTGGCCAAGATAACAATCACATTAACTAATTGATTATAAGGTAACCATGATTATAAAATTTAACTCTATCAATCATCACCCTGCCCATAGTACTTCTGAGAATAAAAACAAGATTCTCGAGACATCCAAAATTCATAAATCAAAAATGAAAAAATAAAATGATGAGGATTGAATGATTGATCAAGCGCTCATTTTACAAAGAAAATCCAAAACAGTAGGGTTACAAACATTGGTCCCCACGAAACAAATAATCCAAACAGTCGATAACAACAAGGGGTGTGAAAAAGCAAGGAAGGAAGGAGAATTGTTACGCTACCTTAGGGAAGGAGGAGAGGAAGGAAAACCGAGAAAAGAAGAGCGGGCGGAGGTTGCCGCCGCTGACAATTGAGCTGCCATGTTCTTCCGTTGTCTCCTCCGCCGCAGTGAAGGTTGTTGAGAGATGAGAAGGGTTGTTCGTTTTTCCGGAGCGGAAAGAAGGGTCTAGAGCCCAATGACGGTGCTATTGAAAATTACAAGCTCCTTCGTGCCAAACAAGAAATAAAAAACTTTCCAAACTTTATGATTTGCATTTTCATCTTGTAAACAAAAAAAATTTATAATTTGTGCTTTATTTAAATGTTCGAAACACCTAAGAAAAAACTTTGAGTTAATATTTTTTTTAACGGTGTACTAATGATATTTAAAATAAGTAGATTTTTTATTTATATTTATATTAAATATTATTGCTCACTCAATACTAGTTTGATTCGATTCAAGTTTCCTAATGATCAGTTAGACAACTATTTATGCTTTAAAAAAAAACTCTTTACGATTTATCTATTACTTATTATTGTGTAAAAAAATTGATTTTACGTTCAGAAGATAATACTATTATTAGGCAGAGTTGCACAGGTATGATCTTTACTTTTTTTAAAAAGAATTGCTAAATATTATTATGGGAACTAAATAGGGTCAGAGGTCATTACATCATAAGCAAGCAGAGAGGATACAACCAAGGGGGTCACCTCGATCCAAACGACACTAGGAAAAAACATAGCGTTCTTGGCAAGATAATTAGCAACCTGATTACCGCCTCTACGCACAAAAGAAAACGAAAACGAACTGAAATGTAAACAAAGGTTCTTGCAATCCTTAATAACATAAAATAAATAAGAAGATCAAAGTCTGGGACGATTCCATGCCTCAACCACCAATGCGGACGGTGTTGCCACTAGATGAAGCGTCGCTGCTGCCATAACTTGTCCTTCATGATTTTGAGCTATGACTCCCATTTTGACGATGTTCGAAAAGCTAATTCAGGAGGCATCAAAATTTAAGCTTTATTATCTCCGTCATGGGTCTTCGCCATGAAGATGGATGCTCCTAAACTCATCGACTGCCAGAAGATGTGTCTGCCTCTTTGGGTTGGAGAGCCGCTACCCTCTCAAAGAAATGGGGCAGTGATACTTGAGAATGACCAAAATTGAAGTGTTGTGACATCTAAGAAAACTTAGGACTCTTAATTAGCAAAAGTAAAAATTGATCATACTCTACCTATACTTTCACTTTCACGTAAATGTAAAAAGACACTTTAAACTTATCTAAAAAATTAAAATACTAAAAAATTTGAAGATGACTAAGTAAAAGTTAGTTACCGCGATTGTAAACTATAGTAGAAATAAGGTTAAAAGTTGAAAAGTATTAAAAAATTGACATATATAATATATTTATAATTTTAGTGTAGTGCTGTAAAAAAAATGACATAATACATATTAGGGATCCCCTAATATACACAAGTTTTTTGCTTGTGTAACTTTGCACAACCATAAAATTGTCTCTTTTACCCCTGCTCCAAAAATTAATTCCATCTGTATCCTTCCCATCATCTTCAACCAAAAGCAACCCAGATTCATCCCACACCCAAATCCAAATTAAGAAAAACATTATCATCATAAAAGAACCACACCATCTTCATCAAAGCACCGTCCCACCAAACATACACAAAATCATCATCACCACAAACCCCACCAAACATACACATTTCATCTTCATCATCACCATTCATCTTCTTCTTCTCCTTCATCATCATCATCATCATCAACCCACCATACCCACATCCACAAACCCCACACCAGATTCTGAAAACTCCCCTTTCTCCGCAACTCAAACCCCACCACCCATCACCAAAAATTTCCCACGCCTTTTTAATCTGCCAAAGTTCCAATTTTTCGCCACCACCAGCAACCTCACCCATCCCCACCAAACACCACCACCACCCAGAGCCCCCGCTGAAACCCAACCCCAACCCAGAAACCTAACCCCAGAACCCAGCAACACCTGACCCCACCGAACCCACCCACAACCCACACCAGTAACAACCGCCAAGCCACCACCGCCACCCACACTGAGCCAACCCACCCTAACCACAAAAAAATCCAGAAAATTCCAAATTCCGGAACCCTAGAAACGAGAACCAACCCAGAAAATGTAGAAGCAACAACAAAATGGTGGTCTCGGTGCCTCCATCTTCTTTCTGCTGTTGGATCTGGGATTTATAATGGTGGATTTTTCTGGTTTGGATCCTACAAAGGCAAGGTGGTTGTGGGATGGGAGCCTCTCCAGCGAACTTGGCGCAGCGAGGAAACGGTGGCTGCAACGGCGTTTAGGTGTTTGTGGGTGGGGATGAAATTAGGTTTTTTTTTCAATCTGGATTTGGGTGGGGATGAATCTGGGTTGTTTGGGTTGAAGATGATGAAGTTGATGGAAAGGATAAAGATGAGATTAAATTTTCGAGTAAGGGTAAAAAGTACAACTCCTTTGGTTGTGCAAAGTTACACAAGGAAATCCTTGTGCATATTAGAGGGATCCTAATATCAGTAAAGAAAAAAAAATTATATACTTGGCCCTTGTCTCTGTCTCGCCGTCTGAAATTAGTCCCTCCCGGAAAAATTTGTAAATCTGAGTCCTCTTGTTTGCAATAAGTTTGGAGCAGGTACTCGCCGGAGCCCGGAGCTCCGGCGAGTGATGATTTGGCTTGTTGACTGGATAAATGAGGCTGACGTGTCAAGGAAAAAAAATAAAAAAATAAAAAATAAATACAAATCAGTTTTAATTAATTAAAATTTCCTAATTAACCCTAATAGCTAACTATTCCCAATCAATGTCCAAATATTAATCTCTATTAACAAATCTAACCTGATCTGACTAAAAAATCAATTCCCCCCAAATAAAATAAAAAAACCTAAATCAATTTGGGATTTCTCTCAGTAAACCCATATCCTAGAAAATCAGAAACCCAGAACCATGCTCTTCTTCCATCCCTATTTCTTCCTCCCTTTCCCACCCCCAATTTTTCGTTCTCTTTCTCAAAACTCAAGATTGCCTCATCCACACATGCTCTTCTTTCACTGTTTTTCCTTCTATCTCCAACCTCCATCACCCTTCATCTTCTTCTTTGGGTGACGGTGGGGAGTGGGTGGTTTGGGTTTCGATTGGGGTGAGGTTGGGGTTAAGGGTGGCGGTGGGGAGTGGGTGGGTATGGTGGCGGTGGGGTTGAGGTTAATGGTGGCGGTGACGTGTGGTGGAGCAGGGGAATACAGAGAGTTGCTTTGAGGAGAAGAAGATAGAGGAGAAGAAGAAAGACAGTGGTGTTTGGTGGAAAGTCCTGATTCAAAGTAGAAGAAACCTCTTTCTAAACCTCTTCCACATTCAACAACCCCATTGTTTCTTCCAAAATCTGAAAACAACCCATTATTCACAACACAATTTAATTTGGAAGAAACCAGCGAATCAAAGTGAAGGTTTTTTTTTTTGGGTCTTGGGTTTGGTTTCACATTTTTTATTCCCTTCATTGTTGTCTTTCAGTTTTTGGTTCATTTGGGGTGTTTTCATCATCTGGGTTTGGTGCAGAAATGCTTTCTGCAATTCTCCTTCCATTGCATATTCTTGTTCAGTGAGAGTGAGAGAGAGACATTTTGCCAGAAAGAAAAAAGGGGAGAAGGAGAGATCCGCAGAGAAGGTGTGTGGAGGAAGAAAGGAAGAGACAGAGGTTGAGGGATGAAGATGATGTGGTGGAGAAGATGAAGATGATGAACTGAGATATGGATTTGGATTTTTTTGGGTTTAACTTCAGCAGCATGTTTTTCTTTTGGATTTGGGTTTCTAATTTAATTTAATTTTTATTAATTAAACTAGGGTTAGTTTTGTTAATTGATTTTATTTTTGTAATTAAATTTAAATTTCTGACTTGTTATTTAATTTTATTATTTTATTTTTTTTTAATCCACGTCAACATACTTAACCCAGTCAGCAAGTCAAATCATCACTCGCCGGAGCTCCGGGCTCCGTCGAGGACCTGCTCCAGACTTATTGCAAACGAGAGGACCCAGATTTGCAAATTTTTCGGAGAGGGACTAATTTCAGACGGCAAGACAAAGACAGGGGCCAAGTAGACGATTAACCTTTTTTTTTAATTTATTCTTTCAATTTTTTTTAGAATCTTCCTAATTTAAAAAAAAAATAAAGAAAAGAAAAAACGTGCATATGTGTTTTGTTTCTAGGGTTTTGGTGCACCGCTACAGCCTATAAATTCACACGAGCACCTTCTTCATTCGCATCTCCACCTCCATCTAGGGTTAGCCACATATCCTCCCGATCCAAATGTTTCCCCCAAAATTATCAATTTAGGTTTAGGTTTCCGGCGAATTAGTTTCTCCGCACGCTGCACACCCCGGGCTTCTCCGAGATCTCAATTCTCAATGACGTGAAAGCCCCGATGCACGTGCTAGATCGCCGCCGTTCGTGTTGCAGTCTAGCCCCATTTTCATTTTGGCTAATTCTGTGTCAAAGCAATGGCCAAATCCCATTCCCCCTATTTGTATTCTGCAATTCTGCTTCTGTTTTTTTTTTTTTTTTTTGCGTTGAATCGATTTCGCCTCACTACACCTTTAGCTTGTTTTCGAATACTACCCATGAAAATCAAAGCTAGTCATAGAGGCGAAAATTCAAATCGGCTGGTTTTCACGTGGGGGTTTAACCTTTCAATGTTTGTGCCTCTAAAATTGCCCGCCACACTTCAATTTTGTTAATTTTAGTTTTTCGAAACCCTAATTGTTGGCTATGATTAGATCTTATCCGCGCTTCTGAGATTCTGTCCATGAAGTATAACGGAAAAATGGTTGAATTTCTTAATATGAGCCAAGTTTAAGGTTTTTATTTTCAATTTATCATAAATTATTGTTGGATTTACACTTTAGGTTAACTCAGATTCTCATGTTATTGGCTGTGAGGATAATTATTCAGCTTATGCCAGTTCTGCTTCTGACAAATCGTGATTGATAGAGCTGTAATACACTCTGAGCCATTTCAATTTAAATGAATTAGTTCTTATCTAATGTTTTTGGTTTGAGCATGGTTGATATTATATGCTTCAATTTAATGAGATTTTAAGTGTTCCATTTTTCATCAGATTTGTTAACGTGGTTTATGTCATTGATTTATTTAATTAAGACTTTTAATTGTCAATCATATTTTGTAATTTCTTGTCTGGTGATTATAGTTATGATGTATTTTTCTTTCTGGTTTGTCATTCATTAGATTTGTTTCGTTTTCTGGTCTCGTGTGTTGTTGAAACGTTCTGCTGTTCTAGTTTGAGCTGTGATTGTAAACTTTTTTGCGCGCTGGTTCTCTACCAATGATGCTACAATCCAACTTGTCTTAGGCTGTAGTTTATCCAAGACCCTGATATCAGGGAGAACCTACTTGGTGTTACTACAGTTCATATGACATCAAAGATTAAACTGAGGTTGATTGCGTCAGTGATGTTTTTGTGCATTGTTTCAACTTTCAACTATGTACCTTGATTCAGAATTCGGAGTCTGCTACTGTTTTGTTGTTTCAACTACGGATTTGAAGGTTTTTTCATGATTCAAATTTTTGGAAATAATTTTTCCCATGGCTAGATTTTTATTTATTTCTTGTTCGGATTCCTGTCACGTGAGATCGTGAAAAGTAAAGCACTAGGCTATTTGCTCCTGTCCTGCACCAAAAAACCGTAGGAGTCAGTCAGATATTATTAGTTGAGTTTTTTATAATGTTATTAGTGAGCTTAATTTTTTTGTTGTAATGTAATGTTTGATTATTATTAACCGTCAATAATTTTATTTTTCAGCAGGTTTAGGAAATGGACTGTAATTCCCATAGCAATATCTGTTATCCTGATAATTTACCTATGTTTAAGGCGGATTTGAAATAGAAATAAATCCTCTTCCTAGTTTGAGAAGAACAAGTGATTTTTGTGATGAATACATAAACTTTTAAATGAAATGCTGCGTTATGATTGGGTCGGTTTTACCGATGTAATTCATTTAATCCAATCCAGATTGTGATAATATATTCATTCAAGAGTATGGATATACTATTACAATCTAGATTGGATGTTTTACATTAAAAAATTCGGGTCTGCAGTATAATTTTGTATGAAACTTTGTTTATAGGTATTTTATTGCATGAATCTAGTGTTTGTTTTACAAGAAATTTTATCATCATCTCTAGTCCAAATTTGATATGAGTTTATTGTTGGATTTCAATGAAGGATTTGTTAGAAATATTCACTCTTTTTCACCTTTCATTCCCTAAATTGGCTTAAAAAATAAAATAATAAGATTAATGATGATATATTAAATAACTAAGGAATGAAATATTATAAATATTGAGGTTGATAATGGATCTTAAAATAACCAAGGAAAGCTTTGAAAGTAAATTAGACAGCTTTGAAAGGGCAGCTTTGAAAGTAAATCACATAAGAGGAATTGCACTTGTCAGGAAATGATTTTTGAACCCCGCTCTACCCAATCCAACTCATTCTCGACTACAATACTACGAAAGTAATGGTAGTTAATTAAATGATTACCCATCTTTGCCAACTCTAATAAATTTATAAATAGTTGCTTTGTATGCTTACACCTGAGCAAAAGCACGTATATGAGAGGGTTGTCACATATGTGTGGTCAAACTTAGAAGGCTTCTACTTTTTATATGGTTGTGGTGAAACCGGAAAGACTTTTGTTTGGAACACTCTATCTGTGTCACTTAAATTCAAATGACTAATTGTGTTTTATGTTGCTTCCAGTGACATAATATCATTACTCTTGCCTAAAGGCATAACATCTCATTCTAGATTTTACATTCCATTAGATGTTACATAGACGACTCACCATGTAATATAAAGCAGAGAAGTCTACGAGCAAAGTTTCTGCTTGAAACAAACCTTATTATATGCGATAAGGCTCCAATGTTAATTTTTTTTTTTGTTTCGAAGCTCTAGACGTTACACTTCAAGATGTAATGATGTTGAAAAATTGAAAATAACGTTCATAAATCTTTTGGAAAAAAGTAGTTATATTTGGAGGTTATTTTTGACAAATACTACCTATAATAATTAGAGAAAACAGACATGTAGTTGTGGAAGCTACTGTAAACTTTTCATCATTATGGACGCATTGCAAAATTATGAAATTGTTTAAGAACATACGGCTAATCGCAACTAAGGCGACTGGTGAAGCAAAATAAACAAAAGAGTTTGCATATTAGATTCTTAAAATTAGAAATGACGATCATCATGATTCCGGAACAAGAGAGTATGATGCTCACATCCCGCTAGATCTGCTCATCTCAATTAGTCATGACCCATTAATGGAATTGATTATATATATATATATATACATTATGCATAAAATATTGACCCATACATTTGAGACTGTTGAAATGATAAACACTTACATGCTTGACATGATAGCTGCACTAGAACATGAATATATGAGCTCCGACTCTGCCTTGCGATCTGATGAGGATTCTAAAATCTGAGGTGAGTGGTTTATCACAATTTTTGAACGACAACCACAAACCATAGACCAAACTGAAGGTTTATGCAATAGAACCAGGTTAATTGTGGATGAACTTGGTGAATGTGTTATTGATACAACTGTTATCATGAGAACAAATACTAATGACATAGTGCACATTTCAAGAATGAACTTGGTTTCTTCTGATTCTAAATTTCAATTAAATTAAGAAGAAGACAATTTTCAATTGCAATATGCTTTGCTTTGACCATAACCAAAAGTGTAGTAGGAATACTATCTTAGGCTGAGCTCTTCTTTCCGAGGCTTGTATTCACCCATGATCAGTTGTATGTAGCTCTTTCTAGAGTACGCTCAACAAAGAGTCTAAAACTTTGTATACTTGATGAGGCGGGCAAACTACAAACCAGTACAGTAAATGTAGTGTTTAAGAAAGTTTTTGAAAATGTTTGATGTTTACCATACAATTTCATTTATTTATTCCAATTTTCTCTTATATATTATTACACGGTTGACTTATACGCAATTAACATATTTATAATTTAAAAATTACAACATAAAATTTTGTGCAGCGCACGAGTTATCACACTAATTAATCATTATTTACTACTAATAAGTAAATATTTATAAGTGAGTAGTATATTTCATTGTTAGTGAATATCAATTTTATTATAATATAAATAAAAAATAATGTTAACTCAATATAACCAAGTGACAAATGATAATTTAATTATTTTATATGAGTAAATTCAATATTTTTACCAGTAATAAATTAGTTTATTTTTAATTAAATTTATGATTATATAAAATATTTAACTTAGCAATAAGCCAATAACAACTAGTAGTTGATAAATAATAAAATATGTATATTACTAAAACTTATATTTTTATATATTTATTAAATTTTTAATATGTATATTTGACCACCACTCTCTACGGGGAAAAGATGCATCACGTGACTAATCTAGCTCGGGATAATAGAAATTATACTAAATATAATTATTGAAATAATTAAATTTAGAGTTACAATACTAAAATTGAATTGAAAACAACAATCCTATCCTATCCTATCAGGATGGTTCTATCCTAACTTCTCTCATGATAAATTTTGCACATGATGAACATGATAGGTTAAATCACATGATTGTGTTATTTTATTCTGCTAGTGTAACAAACAATAGATAAGAACAAAATATGTCCTATAGTGCCTGCTTATCCTATTCATCAAACAAGCCCTTAATTTTTTTTATTTTATTTTTACAAATATTGGTTGTTCCTTTCCTTGTAACCTTTGCACGTAAGCATTTACACTTGAACCCCGATCACACCAGATCAACATCCCCATCCACGTGCATCCATGTTTTGCTAGG
This sequence comes from Lotus japonicus, assembly GCF_012489685.1. Classification (NCBI taxonomy): domain Eukaryota; kingdom Viridiplantae; phylum Streptophyta; class Magnoliopsida; order Fabales; family Fabaceae; genus Lotus; species Lotus japonicus. The sequence goes on along the minus strand of NC_080043.1, from coordinate 85,328,161 downwards.
ATAAGGATAGAATAGTCTTTTCAATCACGTAAGCCTTTCCATTCCACTTTTCTGCGCCGAAAAGCTTCTATCGTGCGTCTCCGCAACGGAACACACCATTTTGCAGCACCACCCAAACGTGAACTGAAACTCTTAACAAGCCCAAAACCCTAATCACCACCACCACCTGAACTCAATGGACTTCACTCCGCCGCCGATCGAAGACGGTTTCACGGCGGAGAAGCTCTTCAACCAGGGCTTCTCTTACACCTACGACGACGTCATCTTCCTCCCTCACTACATCGACTTCCCCGCCGACGCCGTCGACCTCTCCACTCGCCTCTCCCGCAACATCCCCCTCTCCACCCCACTCGTCGCTTCCCCCATGGACACCGTCTCCGAGTCCGCCATGGCCGCCGCCATGGCAGCCCTCGGCGGCATCGCTGTTGTTCATTCCAACACCACGACCTCCTCGCAGGCCGCCTTCGTCCGTGCCGCGAAGTCACGCCGTGTACCAATCCTCTCCGACCCTGTGTTTCTCCCTCCCTCCGCCGCCATTGAGTCTGAAGATGACTTCGGCGGCTCTCCGTTTATCCTCGTCACGGAATCCGGTGGACCTACCGGGAAGTTTCTCGGGTATGTCTCGAAGGCTGATTGGAAGGCGAATCAGAGCGGGAGAGCCCGCGACTACATGCAGCCGTCGCCGGTGACTGTGCCGTGGAGCGCTGACCTTGCGAGGATTGAGGAGGAGATGGAGAGGAAGAAGGTGGATGTGGTGGGTTTGGTGAATGATGAGGAGGTGGTGGATTTGGTGACGAAGGGGGAGGTGGAGAGGGTGAAGGGGTATCCGAGGTTGGTTGGAGGAGGGTCGGTGGGGGCTGATGGGAAGTGGATGGTGGGGGCCTCAATTGGGACGAGGGAGCAGGATAAGGAGAGGTTGGAGCATTTGGTGAAGGCTGGGGTGAATGCAGTGGTGTTGGATAGCTCTCAGGGGAACTCTGTTTATCAGTTGGAGATGATCAAGTATGTGAAGAAGGTGTATCCTGAGTTGGATGTGATTGGTGGGAATGTGGTTACTATGTACCAGGCTGAGAATCTCATTCAAGCTGGTGTTGATGGGTTGAGGGTTGGTATGGGCTCTGGCTCTATATGCACCACCCAGGAGGTCTGTGCTGTTGGGCGTGGTCAGGTATAAATTATCGAATCCTTGTTACTACCCTTGATATTATGTTCAAACAGTTTGATTAATCTGGCTTTAAATTGGATTGTGATGTGTTTTGATTTCATAAACCCTTGATTAGCTGTTAGGTAGAGCTCAATGGCATTAAAACAACATGTTTTACATTGCGGTCATGGTCACGGTTACATCGTAGGGGTAGGGGTGGTCGCAATGTGGTTGCTACTGCAATTTAAAATATTAGATTTAGATGTTTGATTCGTGCTTGTGGCCCTTTGTTGGAAGGTCATCTTATAGGTAGTGTGATGGTTTTCTTACTTTTTGGACATGTAAGAATAATATTTTTGAGTAGTTCATTTTAATATTGCATGTTCTCGCTAACCAATTGCAGCTAGTGCAGAAGACCTCAATTTTTAATGTTGAGTTTTATGTATTTCAGGCAACCGCTGTTTACAAGGTGTCATCCATTGCTTATAAAAGTGGTGTTCCTGTGATTGCTGATGGTGGCATCTCAAACTCTGGTCATGTTGTAAAGGCTCTATCTTTGGGAGCATCCACTGTTATGATGGGAAGCTTCTTAGCTGGTAGCCTTGAGGCTCCTGGGGCTTATGAATATCAGGTATGGAAGCCTGATGGAATCTTGTAAATTGTAATTGCCTTTTTGTGTGACCTTTCTTTGGGTGGAAGTGTTGTAGAGAAAACCTTTTTAAAATTAGAGAACAGCAGACAAACACTGTAATACCTGCCGTTCAGGGTGTGTTAGCGTGATGAAACTGAAAAGTTTATTGGTTAGAAATGGATGGCCATGGGAAGAGTTTAAAACTTCATAATAAGGTGAAAAAAATGGGTTAGTGTTTAGTGTGGGTACTGATATAGTGTGAGAGTAATTGGTGAACAACTTCACCTTGATTATTAATGGTACTAACTGACTACTGCATTGTTATTTGGTAGATGTCCTTTGTTGTACAAGAAGTTAAAAGATTGTGTTGTTTATATATTGGATTTGGCCATTTTAACCAACAGCTGATCATTTGACATGTTAGATGTGTGAAAAATTATACAAAATAAAAGCTTGTAATATTTTGTATGATATTTCTAGGCGCAATATGGAAATAGTTTGTTCCATTTAGGAATATGTGCTTACTCTCCCTCTCCCTCTCCCTCATTCTTGTGGTTTCCTTTTCTTTCCTGTCATTTAGTTTCACTACTCTTTTTATGCCTCTTTCTTTGGCTAGTGACTTTACATGCTCCAGCAAGATAAAGAAGGCTAATATGCAATAATTACTTTTTCTGCACCAGAATGGTCAACGTGTCAAAAAGTATAGAGGAATGGGTTCCCTTGAAGCTATGACTCAAGGCAGTGACGCAAGGTACCTTGGTGATACAGCAAAGCTAAAAATTGCTCAGGGGGTTGTTGGAGCCGTTAAAGACAAGGGTTCTGTCTTGAAGTTCATTCCATACACCTTGCAAGCAGTCAAGCAAGGGTTTCAGGATATTGGTGCCTCCTCTCTGCAGTCTGCTCATGACCTTCTAAGGTCCAGGGTGTTAAGGCTAGAGGTATGGTTGACCCGGTCTTTTAGTCATTTTTTTTCTTGCTCTGGTTATTAGCATCACTGTCAATGAAGCTGCTTCATTTGCAATAAAAAATAGGGGTGCTGTTTTGACTGACAGCCCAATCTCCTACTGAACTCATCTATTTAGCTTTGTGCACTAGCTTTTTATTTTCATGTGTTACTTATGGCAGGATATAATAATAGTTCTCTGAAAAGAAAACCCTTGTACTGATGTGATCAAAAAAATGTCATTCAAGGACCAAATTGATGTCATAATCTTTAAGGAACTAATTATTGTTCCAAATACCTTTCCACGATCAGAATTTGGTGTTAGTTTCGTTTTTCTTAATTTTTTTATCTGCTTTGTCCAGGTCCGGACTGGAGCAGCACAGGTGGAAGGTGGAATCCATGGGCTGGTTTCTTATGAAAAGAAATACTATTGAAGGATGAAACCATTCAAATTGATAAGCTCTGTAAAAGTTGCAGTTCGCATAAAAGAAGGGCAAAATGTTATTGGGGCAGTTGCAACTTACTGCCACTTAAATTATGGGGATTGGGAAGTTATATGAATAGAACATCACGGGAAGGAAAGTTTCCCTGAGGTCTTGAAGTAAGATCCCACTATGATTTCGTGGGAATATAATCTGGAGTTTTATTTTAAATTATGTTCACTGGACTTTGTTTCTGTCAATTTTGTCCTAGACATCATGGTTTCCTCCCTTAATGTTAGACAGCTTTTTTTTTTTGGTCAAGTTAGACAGCTTTTATGCGGCTCAAATTTTCAATGAACTGACAACCGTTGTGTTTGGATAAAAATACGAAACCATCCAAACTCCTAAGTCCGTTTCGTGATCTCTATTCTAATGCAGCAAAAGTAACAGGAAAGAACTGTTCTGTTGACTTATAAGTCGGGTTTTAACTTCTAACAAAACATGCATGTAATGTGCTAGTGTTACCTGGTATGTATGCGTGTGGAGAGTTAAACTAGTACTTTGTGGACCATTATGTTACCTCAATTTTTCTAATCCAGGTTGCATCTTAGAATTGATTCTTATACTTAGAGTCAGTACCATTTTAGAATCGATCCTTACATCTTTAGTTTTGCAGGAAATCAACAGTAAGATTTGATTCTCCACTAAGAGTAGCGATTCCAAGAGTATTGATTCTTCTTTTAGTATTGATTCTCCACCAGTATTGATTCCAACAATATCGGTATTTACTTCGATTGTATAATCCTAGTTCTCACTCAATGTATGGATGTTCATCTTTTGCTTGCCTGGAGTTGGGACATTAGGTTGCGTCATATTCCTTGGGAAGCCAACGGTCTGGATTGCATGACGGGTTTCGGAGCTGCTCAACAGTGTGATTTTACGTGTTTTGATGTTTCACCGAACATAGTTGTTCCACTTCTGTCCCGGGATGTCTTAGCCCTGTGGCCTTTGTTTTGTTTCCCCATTCACCAAAAAAAATGTTAGCCTAATAAATTCTTGAATTTCTTAATTGAAAATTGTTTTTCTTCTTAATGAAAAAATTGATATTGTTACATGACAAATGGTTTTTTTTTACCCAAGACTAATTAACGATGATAGCTTTTTTCAACTAAATATAGTCTTATTTCCAGTTTGTTTCCCAGCTCCTTATTCATTTGGTTGTGAACCAATTCGCTGGTTATGCTTTTTATCACAAGAAGAAATAGATGCAAATTCCACTAATTGAATGCTCGGCTTTTTCAGTTTATCTTCAAATAGAACGAGACATTCCAGTTCTTTCAAACTGGATCCTTGTCAACCGATTTTCAACTAATTTAGCCATGTGTTGTGCTAAATGCAATGTGAACATACTTTCAACTAAATCCATAAGAAAAAGGCCATTTACTTCTTCTCTTGCAAACACAACCTTAAATTTGTTGCTTCAGAAGGAACAAGTTAAATATATCATAGGTTTCTATTTGATGCGGCTAAGAGACACTAAAGGATAAATAGCAATTGCTATTCCAGAAACAACCATGTCGAACTAGGAATTAACATAAATTGCATTAGTGCTTGGATTTGGATATATGGCATATTAACAGAGTTCACAACATCATGAATCCTAATTTGAACCTGAATTCCAATACTCCTATTTCCATTTCTTCTAAGTGTTGTTTGATCAAATACTATATTCTCCAATTGTATGTCTCAAACGTTTACATTTCAAACACCATGGAGAGCAACATTATATTGCAACAGAGACGAGGCAGAGTTTAGCATACTAATGTAAACTTCTGAACTTGAAGATCACAGTCAGCTGAAACTCACATTCACTTTAGAAGTTTTTCTCTGCCTTCTTTTCGGCTTGAAATCTTCAGGGCCCGATAGACGAGTTGATGATGAATTCATCTCCTCCAAAAGTTCTGATGCCAACTCAACCTTCCCTGTTTTGTTTAGATTCTGTATCAGTGATCGATAGATATGTGTTGAAGGAAGAATCCCCTTCAGTTTCATCTCCTTGAAGCACTTCAAGGACTCCTCAACATTTCCTGATCTGCCAAAAATCTCAATTAATGCAGTATATGTAAGCAAATCTGGTTCAATTCCATTTTCTCTCATTTCCTTAAAATACACAAAGCACATATCTAATCTTCCAACCTTCCGCAAGCCATTTATCAGAGTATTGTAAGAAACAGTATCTGGGACAAACCCAGCTTCTTTCATGGATGCAAACACTTCAAGCATTTCATCCACACGGCCCGTACGCCCCAAGATATCTAGAACAATATTATATGTGATCAAGTCCAGACTGTAGTTGTGTCTTTTAAGATGATCAAATATCACCAAGGCCTTATCCTTTTGTCCGCTTTTGGCAAAGGCGAAAATGATCTTGTTTATGAAAGATGGCGTGCTTGAACTTATCTCAGATACTTCTTTAATGAATCTAAGTAGCTCCACACAGTCATTTAGTTTTGTGAAAGCCTGCGCAAACGTAAGGCACGAGGCTGCACTTAGGGATTTACAAGACAACACCAATTTCTTGAAAGCTTGACATGAAAGGTCAATGTCATTCTTTTCACTTGCATTCACTAATATGAGATTATACACATTTGGGGAAACAATGTTCTTATCATTTAGAATTTGTAGCATTTGACTTGCAGCTGCAAGATTTCCAGTCTTGCACATCTTATCAATCTGTGCATAATTGTATTTAAGACGGGATGCTGAAGCATTTTCAACGGTGGCAAGAAATTCCTTCAAGACTTCATCGGTCCCTCTCTCTTTGTCAAGAGATGACTCTGTTGAAAACTCCTGAGAGCTGCCAGTGAATTAAATTTTACTTGTTAAAAACAGTCAGATTGATAGTGATTGGTTCGGGTGTTAATGATACAGTTCAATATTGTAATGAGAGTCATCATTATGCAGACCAAAATGAAATTTCACAGTCAATTGATTATTGAGCAGGAAAGAGTTTAGCTATTTGCCACTAGAAAAATTGTACACATGAGTGAGAAAATGTTTAGTTGTTGAACTTGTTGTTATAGGCTGTTAGTAATAGTTGTCAAGGTTGAAACAGATTCGGCCTTTGGAGGAATATTTGGTGTCATTTGATGAACACTTAGCTAGAGCCTATGGGTGGTTCCATGTCTTTAAGCATTTTCTTGGGTGGTAGAGAAGCTCTTTGGAGAAGGCAGTAAGGCTGCATAAGCTTCAACCTGTCCAAGATGCCATGAGAATATAAAGGTTACAAGAGAAGATCTAAGCAGAGATATTCAGCCACTCATGAGACAGGAAGTTTGATGAGATGAGGCTTGAATTCAACCAATAATGGGAGGAGCAATATAACCTTATCCAAGATCGAATATAATTCTGCGCAACATGAGACTGACAGTAGCATAGCATAGAGTCTTAGCGTCAAGCCAAACAACAAAATGACAGAGGTAGCAGAGAGCTCCAGAAGGAGAAACACTCGAGGCTACTATTTGATGTTGAAATTAAGTTGAGTAAACAACCCGGATCACATTTGCAAGAATAGACACCCTGATCACATTAGCAAGAATAAACACCTTAGGGTGATGATTTTGGAGTAACCTGAGGCATTACAAGACAGAAATTGAGGGTTGTGAGAATTCAATCCAATGGGAGGGGATAGGTGACCTGATGAATTTTTCCCCTCCTGATCCATGTACACATTATGTTAGGATCTATGTTAAGAGAAAATGAACAAAATAGTCTGTTAGAGTAGTTACAAGCTGTTACAAGCTGATAGTAGGGTTAATCATAGGTCAGTTAATATGAGAATGAGGACAATATGAGAGTGACAGAACCTCTCAAATTGCTCTGAGTATGCAATCTTATATTCTTCCATTTCATTCAATCTGCACCTACACTGGGTCCAGTAAGAACCATTGATTCTTGAATAAAATCAGCCATTTTCTTTCAATTTCTAAGAGACAATATATATGCATGCGTACCTGATAGTAGTTGTTGAAAGAGGGGAGCGGAAATTGAAGTGCAAGCGAAGAAGACCAAGTTGTTTCTTTGAACCCGACATCATTGTTTGATTACCAACAACGTTTTCAACACAAACCGAACATCATAGCTTCTGTTCTGATTTTATTTTGGCTTAAATATGTTTTTGGTCCCTGTAAATATAACAAATATTAATTTAAGTCCCTGAAAATATCTTTTTGTTTTTGAATTTTAATCCCTACACCATCATCATCTTCTCCCAATTTTTCCAAGTTCACTTCATTCTCTCCTCTTCCCTTCTTCTTGTTCGGCCTCTGAATTTCGTGATCGAAATCACTGAATTCTTCGCTTTCGTTTCATCTTGCGAGGGTTTTCCACACTCTCCGATTTCCTGTTGTTTCATGTTTCCAATTGGAATCGATAGATGGATCAAGGGAGACAAGTGTTCACAGTGGACCTCCTCGAACGCTATGCTGCAAAGGGGCGTGGAGTTATCACCTGTATGACTGCTGGAAACGATGTCATTGTGATCGGAACCAGCAGAGGATGGGTCATCAGACACGATTTTGGGGTTGGCGATTCACATGGTGAAGTTTCCATTCATATAGATACCTCATATTTAGTCACTTTTGCTTTTTGGGTATCTAAATTGGTGATTTTATTTGTCAATGAAGATAGAGAGTGTCAATGATTTTGTTCTTGGGGGTTGATGATGGTTTGCTTTAGCTTATGCTGGAATTTGGAGTTTTTCTTGTGTTTTGATATTCTGCTGTTTATTCAACTGGGCTGGTGAGAGTCTGATAGGTTGTTATCTGTTGGTGTACAGAGTTTGATCTCTCGGCGGGTCGTCCGGGGGACCAGTCAATCCACAGGGTTTTTGTTGATCCAGGAGGGAGTCATTGTATTGCCACTGTTGTTGGTCCTGGGGGAGCTGAAACTTTCTATACTCATGCCAAATGGACGAAGCCTCGAGTTTTGAGCAAGCTGAAAGGTCTTGTTGTGAATGCTGTTGCGTGGAATCGGCAACAGATAACTGAAGGTAGTTAGTTAATCACTTCGATTGATGATTATCGCTTGCTGATTTATGTATAGCAAAGACTTTCTTCATGTATTTGTTCCTGCTTGAGATTCTGATTTTACTTTTTAACTGCAGTTTCCACGAAGGAAGTCATTCTTGGTACTGAAAATGGTCAACTTCATGAACTGGCTGTGGATGAGAAGGACAAGAAGGAAAAGTATATCAAGTTTCTCTTTGAATTAGCAGAACTTCCTGAAGCTATTATGGGTTTGCAGGTATATCTTCTGTTTACCGTTTTAGTTTCCTTTGTTGAAGACGTTATCTATGGTTTCATCCCATTTTTACATAAATTCAACTCAGATGTGAATAAGCATTCAATTTCTGCTTCTTGTCCTCTCTGTTCAGATGGAAACAGCTAGCATAATCAATGGGACTCGGTATTATATAATGGCTGTTACTCCTACTCGGCTTTACTCTTTCACTGGCTTTGGGTCGCTAGAAGTAAGTCAAACATTTCTTGTTTTTATTTTTTTTCTCTTTTATGTTATAGTATTGGATTAAGAGTTAAAATTGGTAACATAATATTTATGGACCGGTGATTCCTGTTATATTATGTATCTGTGATAAAACATAATGTCTTATTCTACCACACTATTAGAGATTAACCTTGGACTTTATCCTTTTCTGATATGCTCTCCCATTATATTTCAAAGTTTAATTTTTTCTTTGTTATACAAATGTAGACGGTTTTTTCTAGCTATTTAGATCGTACGGTGCATTTCATGGAACTTCCTGGCGACATACCAAACAGGCAAGTGGTCTCTCTCTCTCCCTTCTTTGTTTTTTTAAATAATACTAGTTTTATGTCATGAAAACTTCCAATATAATACGTAAGAGATCTAGAGGCTGAAAGTTCCCTTGTTGTCTTTCACATTTGTGGTGTGTATATGACCTTTCTCTTCTAAGACTTCATTGTATTGGTTATTTTTCAGTGAGTTGCATTTTTACATTAAGCAACGGAGAGCTGTACATTTTGCATGGCTTTCTGGGGCTGGTATTTACCATGGTGGCTTAAATTTTGGAGGACAAAACAGGTATTTAGAGAATGACTTGACTTTGTTATCTTTTTCATCAGCAGTTTATGTTGATTCAGAACATGCTATTTGTGCTTCATGAATTGTTCTTATTGTTGTTTTCAGTGAAATCCTTCCATATTGTTGTTTTTTGGGAAAATATTCATCTTTCTTTCAAAAAAATTAATTTCTTGACAGCTCTGCAAGCGGAAATGAAAATTTTATTGAAAACAAAGCTCTTTTGGACTACTCCAAGTTGTCTGAAGGAACTGAAGCAGTTAAACCAAGTTCAATGGCATTGTCTGAATTCCATTTCTTGTTGCTTTTAGGGAATAAGGTCAAGGTGTGTATGAACTTATCTATCATAACTTTGATTCCCTCATTGTGCCCGTGCCATTCACAAGTTCTGTTTTAAAGAGTTCATGCATGCTTGCTAAATTATTTAAACATTGTAGGTTGTTAACAGAATTAGCGAGAACATCATAGAGGAACTTCAGTTTGATCAAACTTCAGATTCAGCATCAAAGGGTATTATTGGATTGTGTAGTGATGCCACCGCTGGTTTATTCTATGCATATGATCAAAACTCCATCTTTCAGGTTTGTGCCCGCTGACTACTGTAGCCTTCTTTACTTGGGATCTGACTAGCTTGGCTGTAATCCATGCTGCTGCTGAATTTGTTAATTTAGTAGGTGTCTATCAACGATGAAGGTCGAGATATGTGGAAAGTATATCTTAACATGAAAGAATATGCTGCTGCTTTAGCAAATTGCCGCGACCCTTTTCAAAGGGACCAAGTATATTTAGTGCAGGTACTGTTAATTACTAAATTTGCTTTTGATGACTTAGAAATGGTTTATCTGACAGTACAAATTCATGGATTATTTTATCTTAAGGTCGTAATTTGGTGTTTGATTGGAATACTTTGTGGTGCAGGCTGAAGCTGCATTTTCCTCTAAAGATTATTTTAGAGCTGCATCTTTCTATGCCAAAGTAAATTGTCTTTTTAAGTTCACTATTTTTTATGCATTTAGTTTGTTGTAATAATGCAGTAACTAATATTTTGTGACACTTGGTTACTGAAAATGTAAATATGCTGCTCCTTTGGATGTTAACTTGTTATATTTAGTGGTGGATTTGCCTCATGACAATGAACTTTTAATGCTCCAATTATACCAGAATTTTCCCAATGAATCTTCTTTTAACAGGCAGAGATCATTATGTGGAAGTTTAATAGTGTCACACTTTATTCAGTTGTGTAAGATCACATCCTGAAGCTATGCCTCTGAATATGTTATACATGTGCTGTTCATAAATTAGAACTTCAAAGGTGTAGAATTACTTATAGACAATGGGCAATTATGAATCTTGATAATTTTCTGAGAGTAGCGACTAGCGAGCCTATTGTGCTGAAGCCTTGTGCCTATCATGCTTTCAAGTAGTAAATAGTAATACTCATGATTTTTTTTTGCCATACAAAAGAATGAACTGACAGGAATATGATTTGCAGATCAATTATATTTTATCATTCGAGGAGGTCACTTTGAAGTTCATAAGTGCTGGCGAACAGGTACTTTTCATGTCACTGGTGTTGTGATACACATGCTTTAGGACCAGCATACACTTGTAGAAATTATGTTGATTGATGATAATGAATCTCTCATTCCCCTGTATCTCTCTTCTCTCTCTCTCTCTCTGTTTCCTCTTCTTCTTCCTCTTTCTCTCTTATTCCTAATTCTGATCCTACCATTTTGATCTGTATGAAACTGAAGAAGCTAAAGAGATAGCCCTTTTATTTTCCTCAAATAAGGATTATATGGCTGTAGTATTTGTCGTTGTGTGTATTTCTGGAAGAGTTTATGTTGTAATTTGTTTTTTTTTTAAATTTATTTTTACATTCATGCTTTCTTTAGTATACACTACAGCTACTGCTCTAGTTCAACCTTCTTTTCCATCTAACAAAACTATTGGGTGTTAAACTTGATAATAATAATAATAATAATAAAATACATGATGTCATTGTATTTCTTATGCACATTTAATCTTTACTGACATTGCTTTATTATGTGGGCATGTGCAAACTGATTTGAATTAGTTTATTCTTGATATTGTTTTCAAAATTCCTGATTAAATTCATATACCAATTCACTGGTTTCTCTTTTCATTTGCAGGATGCTTTGAGAACTTTCTTATTGCGCAAGCTTGATAATTTAGAAAAAGGTGATAAATGCCAGATAACAATGATATCCACCTGGACAACTGAATTATACTTGGACAAGGTTCTACTACTTGCCTGACACTTGGAAGAAAAAAATAGTTCCCAATTTTATTCCGCTATCTCTTTTTTCTATGAACCACTGAGTCCTGAAACCTTCTATTTTATTATCGATTTTTCTGTAACTTCTTTTTTCCCTTGTACATGTTGCATGAAAGGTTTATACACTCACATCATTCTGAACGGTTCTAAGTATGTTATAGTAGATAAATCAAAACTTCTTATTGTTAAAAAAAGAGAACCTTTTTACCATCACAGTGAAATGACTAAGTCATGGCGCTTGATATTTAGTTGTAAATAATACTGATTAGTGCTTTGGTTTTTTATTGTTGAAAAAGGGGTAATGTTGGTGATGGGGATAGAAATTGGTCTGACCATTCGTAGGGGCCTATACCTAGCTTACATCAGGCTCAGTCTGTTGAAAGTAAGAACAGAAATGAAGAAGAATGAACAGAGAATAGAAAGTAAATTGTTTTCAGAAATCTCCATCCGAGTTACAAGAGGAAACTCTCTTATATAAGAGCAGAAGCTTGGGAAGCAAGCTAACTGTCCTGTTAACAACTAACTCCTAGCAGAACAACAACTAACTGAATGCTAACCGTGCACAGCTGGCACAGCTAACTATTACAAGTGAATGCTTAACATAATAACTATAATATTCATTAAAATACCCCCTCAAACAGAAGGTGGGGAGACAAGTAAAAATTTGTCAACCACATTCAGTTTGTCTCTTAGACAAGTGAATCTAGAAGAGGAGAAGGCCTCAGTGAAAATGTCTTCCTTTTGATCCAAAGAGAGAATATGTTTCATAATAAGAATCATGTTGATTAATTTTTCCCTCACAAAGAAAATACCTAATTTTTTCCTCACAAAGAAAATTGAATTACTACATCAGTTGTATGTTATGAGTTATTTTTCGCATGCACATTAATTTGAGTTTCATATGTTGATCTTTAGGTAAATCGACTGCTTTTGGAAGATGACTCTGCTTTGGAGAATAGCAATTCAGAGTACCAATCAATTATTCAAGAGTTTCGTGCCTTTCTTAGTGACAGCAAGGATGTATTGGATGAAGCAACTACAATGAAACTTTTAGAAAGGTAGTAGTTGAGACTTGATGTGTCTGCGGCATGTTGTTTCTGGTTGGAACATTAATATTTGTTGCATACCTGCTTTTTTTTTTTGTAGTTCTGGTAGTTTATGTATGAAACTCTCTTGAACTACAAGTTATTTAATTTACAATTTGTTATATTATATGAAAAATATCTTGTAATGTATTAATCTTATAGTATCTTAAGATTATCTTTTAGGATTTGTTTCCATATCTCTTTATATTTCATGATTTGTTTCTGATTAGGATTTTCAGTCTAGGATTAGTGTTTAGTCTTTCTGTATCTAATGAAACCATAATAATAATTCATTTTTTTTATTCTTCCTGTTCCCTCATTTCTTCTCTAAAAAATAAAACTGCATAACTCCACTACAATTCAACTCAACAAAGAGATGTAGGAAAGATAAAGGATATGCTTTGGAAGCACACTAGAGGTCCAGTTCCATGTTTGTTAAACAATTTGATTAGTTTGTAGTATTTTGAGAGTATTAAAATGATGACACCCTTTTTTCCTACAAGGATTTAAGCTGGCCAGGTTGAGTGTTAATATGTAGATTATTAGTTATCTTGATGCAATGGCGACGACTCCAGCCTCCTGTGTTGAGTTGGTGCTGCAGTTATACTTATTTAATTTTGTTCGTCACATTGATGTGTTAGTCATATTCTTTTAGGAGGTTGGATATTTCTGGGAGTAACAAAATGAAGAAACACTTGCGAGAGAAATCACAGGAAGGAAGTACAATGATATTTGGTGTCATTTTACTGAAGTTGTTATGTTTAATGAATAAAAAGTTAAGATGTTAGTTTCTTCTGTGCTATTGACACTGATGTCAATCAAAAGTAATTTTGTATCTTTTGTTGGATAAATTTCTCGCAAAATCTATAATTGGATTGGGAGTTTGTCTCATGTTCATTATGGTCATGAAAATTTACATTAACACAAAATCTTTTGTACTCATCAATATATAAGTTGTCAAATGTTATTCTTTTAATTTTCTTCTTGGATATTTCTTTGTATTTTATAAAATTGGCTAAAGTTTATTTTACAGTGATTTAATCTAATATAATTATGCTTTTGCAATTTTCAACAGTTACGGGAGGGTTGAAGAGCTGGTATATTTTGCCAGCTTAAAAGGGCAGTTTGAGATTGTAGTTCACCATTACATTCAGGTGCTCTGCATCCACTGATTTCCCTTGTGGTTAACTGAAGACTTTCATTTTCATATGTCTGTTACTTTATTGAAATATATTGTCTGATACTGGTTTGTATTGTTCATTTTTTCTGTTTTTGTGCATTTTTTATTCAGCAAGGAGAAGCCAAAAGAGCACTGGAAGTGCTTCAGAAACCTTCTGTGCCTGTAGACCTTCAGGTATGGTTCAACCTCTAGGACTTTGGGCCTGATATAATCTCTATGCTTCTATTCTATCGCAGTCTTCTTGACCTTTTTCAGCTATTACTTTTGTTTGGGACTGAAGCCTTTCAATCTTTTTGGATAAATTTAAGTAATGAATATTATTGACTGTCCTATGCAGTATAAGTTTGCTCCAGACCTTATTACTCTTGATGCATACGAAACTGTGGAGTCATGGATGACTACAAAGAATCTGAATCCAAGGAAACTGATTCCTGCAATGATGCGTTATTCAAGTGAACCTCATGCAAAGTACTACTTATTCATCATATTTGCATTTTCAATCTTTAAATGTTTCAGAAAGAGATGAGTTTATCAGTCTATTTATTTATTTTTCAGTCTTGTTCTCTCTGTCTCTCTCTCCCTCTCAGGACTGTATATATTTGCGTTTTGGAATTTAAATTTTATTGATATCAGTTGTTTTTAAACGCAGGAATGAGACGCATGAAGTCATTAAGTATCTTGAATATTGTGTTCATAGATTGCATAATGAAGATCCTGGAGTTCATAACCTGCTTCTTTCTTTATATGCAAAGCAGGTTGAGTGATTTGCTTTATTCATCCATGTACTTCTGATATGGGGATTGCAATGTGTTTCATACTTCTATTGTACTGTGGTATCATGAACAAATAGGGGTTCTACCAGTCATTCATGCTTGTGAAAACTTCATAAGAAATTAGTCATCTCTACAATAGTCCCCATTATGCATCTTACATCTTTTCTTTGGACTATTTAACATCAAATTACCTGTTTTTCCACTTCTCCTGTTCTTATCGAAAAACTAAATAGCCATTAATTTGAAATGAATTATCAGATTTGGATTGCAATTGGAAACATATTTGAATGAAGTCAAATTGCCTGTTCAGCTGTTCTTCACTCATGTATAAATACGAAGATAATTTCTTTTACTGTCTGTTCTTTTCATAAAAACGTAAACCTGTGATATAGATTGCAACTATAAACGTACTTGAACAAGAGTCTTCAGGGAAATATTTTATGGAAATTCTACCATCTTTTTTCTTTATTAAATGCAACATGGAGAAATCAATTGAAGTTTGCTTGAATTTCAAGTTGTCTTATTTCTTGCTGCTGATACATGGAAATTTTGTTTTATCTTGATTGCATTTTAAGGAATTTATGACTTCCTGGACATGTTTGATCTTGTCATAGTGCTTGTGTATATTATATTTTTAATTTGTTTCCCTTTTCGTCTTCTCAGGAAGATGATAGTTCACTTCTACGTTTCCTACAATGCAAATTTGGAAAAGGACCAGATAATGGTCCTGAGTTCTTTTATGATCCTAAGTATGCTCTGCGTCTTCTCCTCAAGGAAAAACGAATGCGTGCATGTGTTCATATATACAGCATGATGTCTATGCATGAAGAAGCAGTTGCTCTTGCCCTACAGGTGAGATAATATAATGATTGTTGTATTCCAACTTACCACTGCACTAATACAAAATGATGCAGTTGAATTAGAATTACCTGATTTACAACGTTCTTCATCTGCTATGTTTTTATCCCTTGTAGTTGTTATGGGGATGCTGCAAGAGCAACCAATTTTGTGTTTTATTTTTTATACATTGTCTTTAAAGAACATTCATTGATGAGGCCCAAAAGTGCCTTACATTGGGAATTGGGGATTTTATCTTCCTTTTTTCTCACCTCCTTTTGTGTCTGGAATATGGTAATGATGGCTAAATCTTAAAGCTTGGAATAGCTTGGAATCAGCAAGCAATAGGAATCATCATGCAATCTTGTAGAATATATATCCAGAGCCAGGATTAGAAGAAGTAGTTAAACAGATCCCATTAAAGTTCTTTAATCTGCAATATTTCATTCCCTAATGATTGAAAAATAATCCTTTAAATATTTTTAAGGGATTTTACTTTTCTTTATCTTTTAGAAATTACTTCTCTATGTTAACTCACTTTTCTATACTAGGTTGACCCTGAGCTAGCTATGGCTGAAGCTGATAAGGTTGAAGATGATGAAGACTTGAGAAAGAAGCTCTGGCTCATGATTGCCAAGCATGTTGTTGAACAAGAAAAAGGAACTAAGAGGGAGAACATAAGAAAGGCGATTGCATTTCTTAAAGAAACTGATGGCCTGCTGAAGATTGAGGACATCTTACCATTCTTTCCAGATTTTGCCCTGATTGATGACTTCAAGGTACTGTTATTTTCGCTGATTTTGATATCTTGATGACTTGATCGATACTTTTCAATTCTGTTCATTAAAATTATGGTACAAATATTTATTGTCATTTATTATCTATTGCAATCTACATAAAATAACATGCTTCCTTTTTGAATATTAACAAAAAGATGTATTGGATTGCTTGATTTTCATTGTTTCCTTATTTTGTACAGATTACTTATTTCCTCTTAATTGTACAACACTACAACTATAATTTCCTCATTCCTAGTTTTTTAGGCAGATTATACTTCCCTTAATTTTAGAATTCTAACTAATAGGACTGATGTGCATAAGTTATGAGCCTATACAGTGTATTAGTTGATGTTCCAAACAAATAATCAGAAATTTCACACATTTCAAGTATACAAGTAGATGTTATATGGCCGAGTCATGTACTGTTTATGCACCTTAGATCATTGGGCTTCAGTTTTCTTAAGCTTCGATTGTGGAACTATCTGAATTTATGCAGGAGGCTATCTGTTCATCTTTGGAGGATTATAACAAGCAAATTGAACAGCTGAAGGAAGAGATGAATGATGCAACTCATGGTGCTGACAACATCAGAAATGATATAAGTGCACTTGCTCAAAGATGCGCTGTTATTGATAGAGATGAGGAATGTGGGGTAATGATTTTCTTGATCTATATTTGACAAAGCTGCATCAGCTGTTCTTTTCAAAATTTTAAGTTGTTCACTTTCGTAGTTGGGTACCATAATTAAGTTCAAGGTCGACCTGCTTTTGTTTTTATGGAATATGTTAGCTGAATTTATGCTTACATTTGAAATTGTTGTTAATCTGATTCCCTAGGTTTGCCGGCGAAAAATTCTAACTGCTGGCAGAGAGTTTGGTATTGGTCGTGGTTATACATCAGTTGGACAGATGGCTTCATTTTATGTCTTTCCGTGTGGACATTCCTTCCATGCACAATGCCTAATTGCCCATGTGACTCGTTGTACAGTTGAGGCCCATGTAATTATACTAACTTTTTCTCCTATTTTCCTGATGTCTTATTATGACTACTTCTCCCATATGCTACAGAAAGTTTATTTTTCTCAGCAATATCTGCAATAGTTTTGATCAAAATCAACGAGGACTTCTATTAAAAATCAAGTGTTGTTTCAGATGAGTTTAACACAAGTGCCAATGCATTCTGATCTGTAGCTGTTAACAAAAAAATATATGGATATGTTTGAGTGGTGATTAGTTTCTTTAATTGCAGTATTTTTTATTAAAATGACAAAATATATTAATATACTATATATTTGAGCACAAAAAATGCTGTTTGGAGTTGGACCCTCAAATTTGGGTTGGGATCTCTGGTTAGATGTTTGGAAAAGTCATAATTTGAGTTTTTTAGCAACTTTGAGTTGTCAGATACTCGAGGGCTAGCCGCAGTATTTGATAATCATCAGGATGCCGCCTCAAACTAGCATATTTGTATTGTGTCCAGTCCAATACCCTCATTTAAATTGAATCTATTGGGAGCTGTTGCAGGCTGAGTACATTCTGGATCTGCAGAAGCAACTTACCTTGATAGGCAGTGAAGCAAGGAGAGAATCCAATGGCACCCTTTCTTCAGAGGAGTCCATACCTAGCACGATAACTGTAGAAAAGGTTTGTTAAGATCTTCATTTCATGCATCAGGTTGCATGTGTCAGAATGGGAGAAATTGTGTTGTGCAGTTTTTTGCATTTTACTTGCATTGGAATTTCAGCTTCAAGTTCTGTTCATGTTCTGTTATTATTGATATATCATTAGCTCCATGAGCTTTGATTCATGACAAATTTGAACTATGCTGCTGAATTACTTTATATACTCATCATGTCAAATTAATCTGCAGCTCCGATCACAACTAGATGATGCTATAGCTAGTGAATGCCCCTTTTGCGGCGACTTAATGATCCGAGAGATTTCGTTGTCTTTCATCCTTCCTGAGGAAGAGCAGCATGTGCTATCATGGGAGATAAAACCAGAGATAAAACCAAACGTTGGAAGCCAGAGAAGTATCACGTTATCATGATTTGGATTTTGCTTTGCAACTGTTGTCACCAGAGTGTTATCAACATAGAGCGTGTTGGGTTTTGAATCTTTCAATCCATTTTTTTCTTTAATTTTCATTCCTTCTCCTTTTTGTTATGCGTCTGGCTCTCCCATTTCCTATTTGCCAGAGAAAATTGTACACAATGTAAATCATGTACCTCATTGTAACTTATCATTGCATCTAATTTAGTTCCTATAAAGTTTTTCAGAAATTCGAAGACTTTGCACAATTGCACCAACACATCCTGAGCTTACAGAGGTTGTAAATCCAAGACTGTACTTAAGATAAATCAAATTTGAGCCCATTTTTAAAAATATTTTCATTGAAAACATTTTCTAAGTTAAACCAAACAAGCAAACCAAAAACACTCTAATTTTCTGATTGCAAGAGAAAATTGTTATTCAGTCCTTAATATAAATCATGTACCTTAAATCATGTAACTTTTTGCTGCATCTAAGTTCCTACAAAACACACTTCAGAGTTTATCTTATACTTAAAATCTACTCTTTTAATTTCTCAGTTATATCATGTGAGTATTCTCCCGTTCCTTTTATTTATACTTTATTTATACTCACTCCCTCTTTCGAATAAAATTGTTATACGATCATATAAACTTCTTTCCAAAATTAATTTACTTAATTAATTTACTTTGGATTTAAGTACTGAAGAAATTTCAAACATGTTAATCAACACAAACCTTTCCACCCTTTTACACAACTCAGGAATTCCAAGACTTTTGCACCAAAGCATCATGAGCTTACACATGTTGCAAAACCAAGACTGTACTTCATATATGGGTCTGTTTGGATACCAACTTAAACCAGCTTATCTACTTCAAAAAGTACTAAATAAATTCTAATAAATGCTTTTTTATTTGCATCCAAACGAGCTGTAAATCAAAATAGCAATCGGTAGTCATATATATAGATATATATATATCAATTGATCAGTAATCAGCAACTTATTAATCATTAGTAGATGAATTAGAACACCCAAGATTCTATTAAAGTTCTAAATAAAATGGCCTAAACGATCAAATCTTGTTAAAACTATAACAATTAGTTTAAGATTATTTTTAATGCAACCATAATCTTAGATTATTAGGTTTGATGTGAAAAATTCGTGTGCAATTGAAGGTGTTTCAATTCAAAGCATTTCTTTCATTATCATCATCATCTTCTCATGTACTATCTACAATTTACAAGATCGAAACCAATTCCCCCTTCACTCCGAGTCAAATTCTAATTTGACTCAGTCTAGGTTAACCGATCCGAGTCGCGTCACTTCTTCGATAAGGCGAGTTGTTCAGCCCTGTCCCCAGCAGTTCATGTACATGACTTTCCGGAGAGACTCATCGGTTTGTCTCAACCGATCTTCCGCGTCAGGGTTTCCAGCCATAGCTCCGGTAACGCCAGATCCAACAACGCCGGCGAAGAGGCGGCTCCGGTTTTGGTGAATAGAGCCTACAGCCGTCTTGCACTTGCGGCCTGAGTCGGTGTGGCCTTGTGCCACCGCCACCGTCGCCGCCACCCAAACACGGTTCAAGTAACTCATCTTTGTTTAAATCTTCTTCTTCTTCTTGTTCTTGATTCTTGATAGAGATGAAAGGACACGTTAGTAGTGAAATAAGAGAGGTTGGGGAAGGTGTTACTTATAGAGAAATGGAAAACCACTTTAGACGCGGTTTTGCTCAATCAAATGGTTTTTTTTTATTAGTGGTGGGCCCTTGTGCCCTTTCAATATTGGACTCTGCTGCCCCTCCCAACTAAATGACAAATTAGGTAGGGTATAATTGAGGTTGATCAAAATTATATTGAAATAAAGTGGAAAATTATAATATACAAATTTGGGTGTATCTATCTAAAGTGAAAGACTCAAGTGTCTAATGTTTATACCAGAAAATCTATCTTTATGAGCTATTTAATTGAGTTAGATGATATGTTAAATCTTGATAAAATAAAATGTTTCTTAATAGGGACATTTATTTTATTTTATTGTGATGAGAGATGAGAACGCAGGTTCCAGGAAACAGGTGGCGAGCTTATCCGAAAAGGACATTGTCATGGAACTAATCGGAATTGGAACCAATTGCAATGCAGCAACTATTCATGTTCTGACATTTATGTCCTTTTCTTTGTTTTCTCTCTCTTCAATTATGCTGTCTATTTCAATGGACTCTGGCCCAGCAAGTATTATTCTATGTTGACGGGGTATTTTCGTCTTTGTATCAGAACCATCATGAATCCTTACCCGGAATCTTATAATAGTTTTTTATTTTTGTTTATTTTTTGGTCAGATACTGAGTCACTGAGTTAATAACACGTTGAAGTGTGGTGATGTGACACGTTGAGGATTCACGGATGACGGATGGGCCTGGTGTCCGTAGAGGCCCAGCTCATGGACTCAGGATGGGTATCACGTGCATGTGCATGACTCTCAAATGGGTACTTCCAAATTCCAATCGATCTTCCAAGTTCAATGTT
This sequence comes from Lotus japonicus, assembly GCF_012489685.1. Taxonomy (NCBI): domain Eukaryota; kingdom Viridiplantae; phylum Streptophyta; class Magnoliopsida; order Fabales; family Fabaceae; genus Lotus; species Lotus japonicus. The sequence continues at coordinate 85,307,395 of NC_080043.1, read as the reverse complement.
CTCTGCCTTCACCTACGTTTCTTACTTGTCAAATTACTATTGGTACGTACGTAGCTCGCAACTAAGAAAAAATTTATTGTTTCTTTAAGCTTCTTCTCCACCTTAATGGGAATGAAATTTATTTTACCTTCAATTTTGTCTTAAGTATAATGTTTGTAACTGAGTTGGGAGAACAAGTTGAGCATGGTGTGTGATAGAAGCTCTCAATAGTAGTTTTTGAAGATTAGAATCGATTCTGGCATTTGGTACGCAACACATATCCAAACAAGCTATTAGATGCTAACAAACACATGGTAGCTTTAAGATGATTTACATATCATGATTTGGACAGCTTTTTTTAATCTTTTCCCTCAAGTTATTATGATTCAGAAATCAGAACTCATACCTCAAACACAACATTATAAGAAAAACACTAATTACGGCTATAAGTTCTCCATAATCATTAAAAATGTCAATAATGCTAATTTACTGATGGAAAACCTACGGACCATAATTCATTAGTTACCAGTGGAAAAACAACGGACTAAGATCCGTCAAGAATATGGGCTCTTTGGAAATAGTTACAAACGGCCAAAAGCCACCCGTAATTACTGAAAAATATACGTAGTGCAAATTTACCGATGGAAAACTACGGCCCAAAATCCGTTAGTTACTAATGAAAAATCAACGACCTAAAATCTGTCGATAATGGGCTCGTTGGAATTAGTTACAGATGACTTTGGTCATTGTCGGTGATTTTGTTAGATTGGATGAAAAAAACTTCATTTGTAAATATGAAAGTGCTACGTCAGTGAAAAGAATATTGACTTTCAATGCACTAGAAAACAATCGAAAACAACTGACTTTCTATGATTCCAATACACTAGAAAACAACTGACTTTCATCAATAAAATATTGATTAAATAAAAAAATATTACTTAACAACTTACAGATTAAATTTTGAAAGAGTTTCAAACTTAATATTTATATCATCTTAAAGTCATTTGAACGTTGCTCGAAGGTTTCTAAAATTCTCAGACGTCATGTTCAAGAAAGGAAGTATCCTCATTGTGGGTCGTGCAACTTGGTTTCGGCCCAAGAGGTCTGTTGGACTACTACTGTAGGTCCGTTGTCTAATTATGACCGTCCACAACCCCATAAGACTTGTGTAGCTAGTTTCTAGCTAAAAAAAACCTTTTATGAAGAGTTCATGCTCAATTGTCTGCCAGTACCAACTCCACATCCCATGATGAGCTAAAAAAATCCTTTGTCATTCCATGGGAACATTTTAGGCCTAAAATCTGTGTCAAAGCCACTAGAATTGATGGACAGCAGATTATTTTGATGACAATAACGTGTATTTAGATATCCGTTGACACAAGTGCACAAAAGTCTTTTTATAAATTTGTAAAAAAGTTCATTCATATTACGCTTAAGTGATATTCAAATACACTTAAAAAGAAAGGATGAGCATACTATTCTTGTGCAACTAATTTCAACCTTCTTTGATTGAGAAGCAAATCAATCCTATGCCTTGACTTATTACGTGTGTATGATTACTCGGTACGCACTTTACATACAGCAAATTTAGTGGGTAGACACTTGTGTTCCAAAAATTCACTACCTTGCAACAAATACTCCACAAGTGCTAATATACATATACTAATTACTTGGATTTAGTTTTATTGTGCAATATATCTTTAATTAAAGGAATCATAAAAAAAGGAATGAGGGTGCACTTTGTTTTGCCATTGCAGATTTTTTATATTAGGTATAAATTATCCCCTAGATATCTTGCTATGAACATAGTAACTGGCTTTTTAGTTTAAAACCTCCCACCCTGACCAGTCACTAGCTAATTATCCATTATTTCGTGAGTTATATAACTTCAAAGTTCCTTTGATGTGACTGATTAAAAAAATTCGAGGCCACCAACAGCTTCACCTGTTAAATAAAACGAATTCTAAGAATGTTTTGGCATATTTTTATAGTATTATGTAAAAAAGACAATCATTTTCTAGCCGAAAACATTCCATTATTGTGAAACTAACTTTCTAAATCACTTTTTTTCATTCACAAAAATTGATATGCGCTTATTTCACATATCTATTCACTTTCTATTCTGCTTGAACTTCACTTTAAACTAATATATTTGTATTTTTAATGGGAATACCAATACCATACCATATCCTAAACAATCTAACTTCCTCAAAAACTTAATTTAGGCCCCGTTTGAAAGAGTTTATTTGAACTTATCTGATAGCATAAACTCTTATGTCAGTGTTTAGGAGAGCTTATGCAAACAGCTTATGACATATGGCATGCCATAAGCTGTTTTGAGCTTATTTTCATAAGCTATTCAGATAGCTTATGAAAAAGAACTTATGCTTATATATAGCTTATTTTCAATTTATTTCAATAAAAAATTTAAAATAACTTATGTATAAGCTCTTATGTCATAAGCGCTTATGACCATAAGCGCTTAATTAAGCTGTGTTTTCAAACGGGACCTTAATGAATTAACTTACTTTTATAAAATAGGTTTAATTCCAGTTTGGGTCCCTGATGTTTCAGAAATGTGCGATTTGCGTCCCCCGTGTTTAAAACGTGCGGTCAAGCTCCCTGACATTTCTAAAACGTGCGATCGAAGCCCTTCCGTCCATATCCATTTGGTTCCGTCTGTTGACCAAACAGAGTTTCGTCCACGTGTAATAAAACAATCGAATTTACTTCCTGATCTTTCATCTTTGTGCAATTTGTCTCCCTAATGTTTAAAACGAGCGAATTTACTCCCTCATGTTTCAATAAAATTTAAAATAAAACAATTAATTAAAAAACTAAATAAAATCAAAATATAACTAAATATAAATTATAAAAAATCCAAATCAGTTCATCTTTTTCACCTGTAATCTCACTCTCTTCACCATAGTCATAACCACCAAGGTCTACCATATACAACCAACCCCAAACCACCACTTCTTCCTTCTGAACTCACTATCTTCTTCTTCTCCTTTAGATCTGAACATCTATTCTCCATTACAAAACCCACATCTGCAAAATCGACATCAATTTTTTCTGTTCAAATCCCTAAATCCCAACTCTCACAACTTCAATGAGGACATCATCTTTAAACATGTAGAACGGCACTCTCAGTATGCTCACAAGGAACGCTATCACCTCCTGCAAATCCCCTAGTTCCACCCTCCTTTCTGGGTTTCGTTCCTTTGATGATTTATAGATGGTTTGCTGCAGATCTGGATGTGGCTCTGAGGTTTTGCAATGGACACGAATTTCAGCCAGAGAGGGCAACGATGATTCTGAAAGATGAATGGGTGGCTAAATCTGATGAGATGAAAATGGCTTATCCCTCTCTAAATTTTATGGGGTTTTACCTCCTCCCATCTTCCTGGATTTCTGGTTTCTTGCATTATTTATGTGTTTTTTGTTTGTGCTGGATCTGTTTTTTCATGAAAGATGGAGATAAATGTGTGTGTTTGAAAGTGGAAGATGAACTAGGGAGAAAATTGTTATTACTATTCTTGATAAAGGTGTTGTTTTGTTAACGAACATGAATTGAAGATTCAATTTTTTTTCTTGAATTGTTATTGATTTGAATTGTTATTGATTTTTTTCTTGAAGAAAATTGTTATTACTATCCACTTAATGATATTTTTTTTTCTGAAACAAATTAATGATCTTGTTTTGTTACAATCTGTTAAAGATTTATTTTTTGAAATTCTGTTTTTAAACATTAGGGAGGCAAATTGCACAAAGATGAAAGATCAGGGAGTAAATTCGCTCGTTTTATAACACGTGGATGCAGCTCCGTTTAGTCAACAGACGGAACCAAACGAATATGGACGGAAGGGCTTCGATCGCACATTTTAGAAACGTCAGGGAGTTCACCGCACGTTTTAAACACGGGGGACGCAAATCGCACATTTCTGAAACATCAGGGACCCAAATTGAAATTAAACCTATAAAATACTGCTCCCTTTACTTTACACGGCACGTCGGGTGCTCAATAATCAATGATGGTAACCTCAGGATTGACATCATGATTCCCCATTATAATAGGCACTTGAATATTGTGCTTGATGCTCGCTTTTTTAGTGGACCTATCCACTTATTGGATCATGAGAGATTACATTATCTACTTTATGTTAGTTAAATCACCATTTTCATTCTAGATTACAAATTGCAGATAAAAATAGGGACTGTTAACTAAATATCATATTGATCATCTTTCTATTTAATTTGGAGCATTAACATCTATATAATTTTAGAATTAAAAAAAAAAAAGATGAATAGATCTGTGAGGGTGAGTGATGAAATTTTATATATAGATTCATAAAAATAGTAGTTCATGAGATTTAAGGCCAATTACTTGTCTTACCTTTTCCAGCAATAGCCTTTGTTGTTTCAAAACTTAATGCCAAACCCTCCCAACCACCTATTTGTATCTTTTGTGACTTCTAAAGTACACTTTAGAGATTGTAAAACAAATAGTTGAGATTTAAATAACTTCATAATCTGTCATGAATTGTACATATGTATGATCACAGCTTCATCTATTGGTTTTTTTAATTCATGGCTGTAATTACTTTCTTTACTTTAGAGGACCCAATTCTCCCAACAATCATCTTTGGGGTTTAAACTTCTATACTTTACAGCTCCCTTACCAGAACACTAACCCTTGATGGTTTTCTAACCTCTATTATAGAATATGTTTTACATTACTAACCACTTAAGCATACCCAAAGTTTTTTTAACATGAAAGAGAAACTTTTAATAAGAAATACAGATTTTCATTTTCAAACGCTTGAACAAACTGCATAGAACAAGTAATATGTCTATAGAATTGAAGCATGGACAAAGAAGAATAGAAATTATTAGTAAAACTGAAACTGGAACTTCACATCCTGTTTATGGAAATATAATTAAAATGGTGTGAGATTACTAAATGAGCTGATTCCTGACCATCATGGGATTTCCTTTTAAGATATTCCGTCTCTAAAGGAGGGATAAGGGGTTCACTTACGAGAAGAAACCTAAAAGGACCACCCTTGTATTCACCAATTTATACCAGCTGAGAAGAAAAATCAAGGGAAATGGATTTAAATAACACCATTGTTTGATATACATGAGTATACCATTTAACACAATCTCAGTAATTGACTTTTTAATTTATGGTTATACTTTTTTTCTTCCAAATTATTTTTAAGCATATATACAATGTGATGAATTCAACTGAGAGGAAAGTGAGAAATTATAGCTGTTAATTCAAAAATGAATGACTGAAATTATGATGAAATACATGTAACAAACTATGAACTATGAATTTCTCAATTTAGCAAATGGATATGCACTTATGCGATAAGAGCTTATTGCCAGAGTCACTTAATTAAGCCTTTTAACCAGACACATCTATTCATTTAATTTTCTTAACAACGACTATGACTCTTCATTTTCCTCTCTAAGTGTCTCACTTTTAATAAGCCAATCCTTTCATCTAGTTATAAAATTGTTGAGAATGATGTTCCAAGATTAACAGGAAAAAGAAGAGGTTACAGCAGTATGCAATCTGATTCAACTGAAATAAATCTAGCCACGGCATTACTTAGGTGAAAGTGAAAATCCTGTTCAATAATTTCATTCAAAACAAACAAGCTATCTACAAGTCATAGGAGATGATGTAAAAGTAGAATTAAGTACAGCCGATCATAGTATTAATTCACTCGCATTTAACACAACAAACATCATTGGAAAGGAAAAATTAAGTGCCTCCGGACTCCCCAGAGCACTTCTCTACATCACTCAACACATTCGACAGACTAGTGTCCCAGGAATTAAACTTCAGAACACACAATTGGAGAACACTATGGACCTTGACTCAAGGGCATGAAAGGAGAGAAAGAAAGAAAGACATACTTTACAGTTTACACTGAATCAACACCTTCGACCTGCTGCCGGGCGAGGTATCTTTCTCTTCTTTCTTTCTACATATGGATCAAGGGAACACAATGTGAGAAAATGGAATGAGGTCATCCAATACACAACCAAATGAGGAGAAAAAGAGAATGTTAAAAAAAGGTGTCTAACCCATTCATCTATAACAAGTCCCTCCCCAGCTACTCGAGGACCTGTCTCCTCTGGGGGTTTCTTTCGTGATTCCAGTGCAGCCTCAGCCTCGGCCAACTGCCGCTTAAGCTTATCCATGGCCTTTAAGAAACAAAAGTCTTCAACTATGACTTCACATAAAGTGATAGAGGTCATAAAATATATTTGAGAAAAATAATCTTACAGGGCTAGGCCGTTCAGGGTCCAGGAATATAACCCGCAGAACTTGCTCCACCGCTACTTGATCTCTTTGCTCATCAAACTGCAGTTAGAATCAGATGACAAAAATATGTTCAGCATCTGAAAGCATTATGAGGGAATTGCTATTACATACACAGAAAGCAGTCTCAATAGTCAAAATCGCGATTATAATCACTTAATCACACAATTGTGCAATTAATGGTGCCCTGGGCGATTAAAATCGCATCTATAATCATTTTCTGGGAGAGTATGACTTATATGGAGTGAGAATTGCAAGTCACACTTGCAACAGATGGATTCTGAAAATATAATTTTGAGAAGACATCTAATACTTGCAATCAGCTCAAGGCTTTCTTAAACATATTTTTCATTCTTATTTATCTTCAATTTGATAAATTCAATGTAAGGAAGTTGTGTACCAAGTTTAGTCAAAAGCCGTAATGCTCAGTAATGCCAGTAGATAGAAGTTACTTAACTTCCAAAATCATAAGCATACACCTAAAATGAAGTGCAGTAAGAGTAGAATAAAATGGAGCAGACAATATTCAGGTATGACAATAATTGGGTGATGGGAATAAGGAAAGACTCAAGAATATATTCCAGGGTGATACAATAACTCCACAGCCTCAAAATAAATAGTACTGACGGAGAATAGTGTAACAGTTAAGCAACACTAAAGTCTCCAGAAAGATTTTGGCATTAAAGTAAAATCAGATTATAGATAAGCATGAAGGTTCCAGATGCTCCTCTACTTCCAAAAACCGAGACACATGATAAAATTCCAATGTTGTCCTCAAAAGAGATAAAGCATGCGCAAAAAACAATTTCTTGAACTATTTATAATCTGTCTTAATGAAATGTTATTTTCTCATTATTTTATTATGCTAATATGAACAAAATTGTGTTTGATAAAGCACGTTTGTTCCACGGCAACAGATTGTTGCTTCTCCATTATGGTGCTTTGAAATGCGTACTAACAGATTCCCAAAACATAACCTAAGATCTTGATCAACATCTTCAGTTAATGTGGTAAAAAAAAAATTCAGTTAAACTATCTTCTGCCACTAAAAATATGATTTTATCACATACACAATCATGAGGAACTTCAATTTTCTCAGTGACAGGAAGAAAGGTTTCAGCTTAAGCTTACATAAACAAGCAAGCATATAAATAAAAACCATCAATGTTGATGCTAAATGTCAAAGGTAAAATAATATGTTACCAGTTCTGGTACGTAGTCCGTTTCACCTTGCACTTTTAGGCTCATGATTTTAAACTTAACCTTGCTTTTCTGATCAAGCGGCTTCTCATTGTTCTCTGGTGGCTCCACGAACTTGAATACTGCAAATATGTGAGATAATTGTTAGAGTATTCACCAAATTCCAACCATTTGACTAGTTTTCTAACTTTTCTTAACACAAGTTTAGGAGGACAATTACCAGTGGCAATTATACTTTCACCAGGAGAAAGAATACCACCTGGAGGGCGCATATAACAACTCTTGGGTGCAGTTGTTTGAAACTAAGACAAAATAAAGCATAACATTAGTTAGTAACCTTAAGAGTGGATAAATAATGAAGCAACAAAAAAGCCATTGGTATATATAAGTAGGTAGTGTACAAGAATAAAAGTTTTCATATTATCCTATAAATATGCTAACGAAACCCAATCCGAAGATGGTAATGACTCATGAACAACATATTACACTTAACATCTAGTCACCATAGCGAAAACTTGAAGATTTTGAAACTATTTTTATGGAAAACTCCCATGATAAAAACTTTCACAATGTTAAAATGGAAAGGGCCTCCTGTTTTGTTACAGTTGTTGAAGAAATTCTAGTCTAGCTAGCTCAAACATTTTGAACAAATTTCTATTTTTCTAGTTTGTAGGCTGAAACAGCTAAATGTTTTCCAACAGGGTGTCAGCATACAATGAAAAAGTTATCACCAAATTGTCACATGAGTAATTGAGTCCCATGATAACTTGTGTTGAACATAATGTTTGAAAATAATGGAACACAAGAAATGGAGACAGAAACCACACCTTGAAAGCTACATGAGTCTTGCAAGTGTTTTTAATTGCAATTGCACTACTAACTTGCTTACCAGGTTCATCTACAAAACAAAGCCACATTAAATCAGATAAACAGCAACCTAAAATCTACAGGAAACTTAAATCATGATCTAGATACTAGATTCCACCCATTATAAGAAAACTTGCCTTAAATTCAGGACAACAATGAAACAAAGACAGTAAACAGAAACCACAAATGGGTAAGACAACAATCCATTAACTATGCTATAAAAGGGATAAATGACACAGACCAAGAAATCAAAACAATCTTCAATTCAGCAACAAATCCAAACGGAAAACAATCCCAAAAAGTAAAAAACAGAAACACATACATGGGAAGTAGAGCTTGTTGGAAGGATCAAGACGGAGCCTCCTCCTAGTAGGAAGCAGAGACTTAGCCACGGAAGAAACCGTGGGTGAAGCCTGATGAGTGGATCTATCAACAGACTGAAAACTGATGTTTTGGTGATGGCCATTGTGCATGTAAGATGTGGTGGAAGAAGAAGATGATGGTGGAATGTGGTTGTTTGTTTGCCAAAAAGGCATTCTACAAAAACTCCAACCCTTGACATCAGACCCTGGTTTTTCACTCTCCACCTCCATTTCTGACCGGGAACCACCAATTCCGGCAAAAGGGTATCAGAATTGCTCAAAAAGTTTGAAGCTTGGAGTAGATTTGGCAGTTGTAGCAGAAATGGTATTATTATGGGTTTGTGTCAAACATAGGAATCCAAGGTTGTTGAATGTGGCCTTTGATTCACAACTGTTGTCCTAAATGGTGTTGGTTAATGGTTACTGGTTACTACCTTAATGAGTGAGACAATTTGGCAGCAGAAGGATTGGGTTGGAGAGTGAATTTACACTTATGGATCATGGAATGAATAACTCGGATCTCAATGCTACCAATTTTATGAATTTGATTTGCTTTTTTATGTCCGGCTATTAATTAAAGTTGGTTAGATTCTGCCATCATTTGCTCCAATGGTAATTTCTGAATTTATATCTACCAGAAAATAAATGATTTATTTCATAATATTTCCAATATTTTTAAATCAGCCATTATCCAGTCACCATTCGATTGCCCATATTATTCTGGATTTGAGGTTTAGAGATAGTTAAGGTTCATCATCTCTTTCATTGGAGTGTTTTACAAAAGTTAAATCCAATAGTTTTTTCCGCACACTCAAGTTTCAATCTATATTATTTAAATGAGCTACCTAAACTACCATTAGTGAGTATAGTTCGAATTATAAGAAGGGTGAGCAAGACTTTTTTTTCATGAATCCGGCGAGATTACACTCCTTAATTAGTTGAAATTTATGTTTATCTCATTATATTGAAGGTGTGACTCATATTTTTCTTGAATTTTTCTTAAATTTTAATCAATCGATAAGAGAGTATTAGAAAGAGAATGTTGCTAACTTTTTTCATTGTAATTTAAAAAAAAATCAGATATTATAATTATATTTTTAAATGTTTATATTTTATAAGCTGACAATATTTTAGAATTTGCAATACTAGGATTGACCTGTAACTGTCTGCTAAATGATTCACCTGCAGCACATGGTTGCATCCGCATGTAGGTGTCCTTTTTATATTATTTTTTAATGAATTTATTTGATAATAATATAATCCATAATTAGTGGTAAACAGTAAATCAAAAAAGTTTGTGAGACTTCTGCCCTTTCAAGTAAAAAGCAATTTGGATAAGAAGCATCCACAATGAATAATTATACATACACACCTCTTTTTGAGGTGTAAGAGGTGGAATAAGGAAAGAGATAGGAAAAAAGAAAAAAGTAAGAGAGAGAAAGTATGAGATGTGATAGATGATAAAAGGAGAGAGATAGAAACAAAAAAAGGTAGAAATGAAGTGTTTTAAAAATGAGGTGTGTATATATCATTACTCCATCCACAATAATCAAGTTAGCTTCAAATCTAAACCATAAAAAAGAGAAGAAATATACCAAATTGACGTTTATTTCCTCATTTTTTCTTGTCTCCTTTTGTGTGATTCTTATAGTGATTGAGAAGAGTAGAGGAAAGTTTCTTTTAGCTTAAGAGTGTAACACATATTAACCTCCATGATATGCTATGATGATGGTAGAACATTACTACCTACTAGTGGTATTATTAAGAATGACAACACGGGAAACCCACTGATTCTGCCATGTGGCCCACTTGCATATGGGCATATCTTTATCCCTTTTGTTCTAGATTTACCTGGATAGATAATATCCGATGAAAAGGGAGTGAATCGCCATTTTGGTCCCTAAGAAAGTAGGCACCGATCATATTAGTCCCTAGAGATCATTAATGGTTAAAAAAATCCCTGTAAGTCTTGACGTCGGTCATAGTAGTCCCTATCTAAGTTTGACCGTTAGTCCTTGGAACGGAAAGTGCCCATGTGTCACGTAGGTTTCAATTTAGTCCCCGACGTTATCAATTTAGTCCCTAGGTAATTAAATTTAATTAAAATAATGAGTTAAAAAAATAAAAATACAAGAATAGAAAATCTTAATTAAAAAAAATAAAAAATAAGCCAAATAATTAAAATCTGATCGCCGTTTCATATCTGCCTTCACCACAAGCACACATCTCTTCCTCTGCCTACACTCCACCACCCTCCCTTCACCACGACCACCACAAGATCTGTTTCCTCCACCCCAGTCACCAGCAACGGAGCCGCACCCCCATAGCCACAACCTTCCTCGCTCTCACCTTCTACGCTGCCTCTGTTCGACGCCGACGACCTTCCTCGAACCGGCAAGGAGCGTGGAAGCGTGGTGGTGGCGCGGTTGCAGATGAGCGGCGTGAGAGGAACAGAGAGAGTATGCGACTGGGAAGGAGGAGTGGAGCGTGGTGGCGATGCAACAGATCTGACGAGGTGTGTGGCGGTGGCAAGCAGAGGAGCGTGGTGGTGGCGATTTTGAAGGGAGGAAGGGAGGTGATGGTGGGTGGGTTTGGGGTTCGTTTTGGATTTGCTGGGTTTTGAAGAAAAGATGAGTGGGAGGTAGAGGGAGTGATGGGTTTGCTGGGTGAAAACAGTTCAAACAACATTCAAACGTTTCTTGCTAGTGTTTGTGGAATTAACACAGTCATTCTGGGTCATTCTGAATGTAAAGTTGAGATATATGTTCATTTTGCTTCATTTCAATAAAGTTATGCTTGCTTTCTTTCTCCTAGTCAATTGACTTGCTTATTTTCATGGTTTTGAACAGAAAAACCATTTGTCTGGATTGTGAAAATCTTATTTAAAGCTTTCACTTGATACCGTGCAACAATTGATGAACACAGTTTAATAGGGACCCTTTAATGGTTGCTTTGTTTGCATCTAATTTCTGAGGTAACGTTGCCATGACAAAATCCAGTAAATGAATTGAATGAAGAGTGTGGTAGAAAAACAAGCTTGAGGGTTGGGGTTTGATGTTTTTCTTAAACAGGATTTGGGTGGGATGAATTTGGGTTGAAGATGATGGGAAGGATGAAGATGGGATTAATTTGGGTTGTATTTTTATTTTTTTAACTCATTATTTTAATTAAATTTAATTACCTAGGGACTAAATTGATAATGTCGGGGACTAAATTGAAACCTACGTGGCACATAACGTGACACATGGGCACTTTCCGTTCCAGGGACTAACGGCCAAACTTAGATAGGGACTACTATGACCGACGTCAACACTTACAGGGATTTTTTTAACCATTAATGATCTCTAGGGACTAATATGACCGGTGACTACTTTCTTAGGGACCAAAATGGTGATTCACTCGATGAAAAGGTAATTACTTTCAATACAATCAAATACTACCCTTTACCCAAAAGCTACACTTCTTTTCCAAATCTTGAACCCTATCTATGAGCACATAATTACCAAAAATCCCTTCATATGTTTGGATAATGAGTTTTCGTGAGAAAAAAACCAAGAATTGTCAAGGTGATAGATATAGGTGTTAGATTATTTTTCTGTTTGTATTAATGAGAGTATGATTTGATATATTTCTAAGAACTGAATCAACTGATAAAGACATCAGATTTTTCCATATCAAATTTGAATTAAATCATCATTTGAATTAAATCATCATTAAGTTTAACAGAAACTCAAATTAAATTGTTTGTTAATTATTACATGTAAATGTACAGTTTTTTTTAACGGATGTAAATGTAAAGTTACTTGTGTAATATTATTCTATAAAATTTACTTTATAGGAAAAAAAAACATGAACCAATCTATAAAGTGTTATTTTTGTATATTTTGAGCAGAGGCGTAAATGAATTTGGTAGACGGTAAACCTGATCAATGCATGCTGAATAGTTCTCAAAGCTATCGGTTGGGTATAGTGATTAGGTATTTAACTATAATGAAGCCCATTGTGTTGGATTGTGACTTAGGTTGAGAAATCTCAAAATCGATAAAGTTGGTATGAACTGATCTACATGTAAGAAGAAAACAGGTTGAATGACATGTTTTCCAACATTTAGAAAATTGATATCTGAAAACGAACCCGATTATGTTGAGTTGTGATTTAGGTTGAGAAATCTCAACACTGATAAAGTTGGCCCGAACTAATTTATATGTAAAATATAGCCTCAAATCCCTCATGTTCACGACCTACAATGAGAGGCTTCATTTTGATTTGAATTCAGACTGAGAGCTTCTTCTTCATTCTTCTCATGTTTCTTCTTCATTCATGGTCGCTCCATAAGTAGGAATCAGTCAATGGCGGAACTAGAAAAAATAATATGAGGGGGCCAAAATAAGTTATGAAAGATAAATTAATTTTTTTATTTGGAATGGACTCATATACATAAAAGTTAATGACTAAACTAAATTATATACTCCTTCAAAATTTATTATAAGTTCTATTAATAATGTTGGAAATTGGCTTTTTCTCATTTTTTACAATTTTTTCTCTTGAAAAAAAATATTCTTTCAGTTATTAGTTTTTTAGAGAAATTTATATATTAATTTTATGTTCTAAGACTATTAGCTTTTCTTTGTACCAAAAAAAGACTATTAGCTTTCCTCTTACAATAAAATAATATTTTAATTCTTGCACTAATTAATTGTATAAAAGTTAATTTTTTTTTTGAACTATAAAAGTTATTAAGTAGTAATAAGTGAAATAATGTGCATTAATGACTAAACAAGTTTACAAGTTTGTCAAAATGAAATATAATTAGAAAATGGTCAAGGGAGGAATTGAAGACGTTACCTGGCAGTCATATAGCATAAGCACCTACCACTAGGACACCACATATCATTTTACAGGTTATGGATAGGTACATATATATATAATTTAAGACATTACCATTGGGGGGGGGGGTTGTAGCCCTCCCCTGTCTCAACGTGGCTCCACCACTGGAATCAGTTATTAAGATGAAGCACTTGGAGGCCGATTAGCCTACGCAATATACCCTACAAATACATTTAAGATCCTGACGAGCAGGTTAAGGGAACTTATGAATTAACTGGTTGAGCCAACTCAATGTAATTTTGTACCAAGTAGGCATAGCTGTGATAATATCATAATTTTTCATACTAAAAAAGTTCAAGAATATCTAGTTTCAAGATGAGTTCATTTATATGATCCATGCTTGGATCTGTACTATTAAAATTAGAGTTTTGTTGATGGGTGAATCGTAAGAGTTCTAGCCCTCTAGAAGAATTAGATAAGGTGATCTCCTCTTTTGCCTTACTTATTTATCATTTGCATAGAGAGGTTATCACATTTGATCATTTCAACTATTGAGCAAGGACTTTGGAAGTTGGGTAGGAATAGTTCTAGCCTTTCTCATCTTTCTTTTTCTTTTGCAGATGACTTGGTGCTTTATGCTGAAGCTAGCCTTAATAAAATTTGAGGTTAAAAAGAAAATCATTGAGTTGTTTTATAGAAGCTCCGGACAAAGGCTAAATAGAGATAAAACAAGGATTTATTTTTCAAAGAATGTCCATTTCATTGTAAGGAAGAAATAAGCAATGAGTTTAATCATCTGAGAACAAATGACATCGGTAGATAATTGGCCCGCTTCTTCATCACAACTCATAAGAAAGTCTCTAAGGAAATTTCTCATTATGTTATAGACAAAGCAAACCAAAGGCTCTCTGACTGGAAGGCCAGGAAACTTTCTCTTGCAAGTAGACTGACCCTGACTAGATCAGTATTAGCAACCCTTCCTTCCAATGCTCGGCCTATTTCTGTTTGCAATAGCATAGATAGGAAATGTAGGGATTACTGTGGGGGATACAACAACTAGCAGGAAGATTCATTTGACTTCTTGGAATAAAGTTTGTTCTCCAACTGCTCAAGGTGGTTTTGGACTGAGATTTACAAGTGTCAACACTGTCTATATGATGAATATTAAATGGTGTGTTTGTACTCAGTCAGAGAAGCTGTGAGTACAGGTTCTTAGAGCAAAGTATAAAACTGAGGGTGGATATGTTCCTGTTATTAATGAAGGCAGAAATTCTTCTAATATTTGGAGGGGTGTTTTCTCTTGTTGGGGTTATATGAAGCCTAATCTTATCTGGAAAATTGGCAATGGGAACTCTGCTCTTTCTAGACTGATTTGTGGATGCCATCAAGTGATTTCCTCGAAAGCGATGCTGCTAAAGTCCTATCAGTTGTTGATTTGGGTAAAACTGGTAGCTCTTTTGTCACAGATAATGCTTCATAGGACCTAGCTCAGCTTCTCCAGTGCTTTCCACAGTATAGCATTGATAACATTCTAGTTCTGAAGTCACCTAGTAGGTCGGATTGTAGTGATCAACTAGAGTCTTATTCTTCAACCATGCTTATATTGATTTTCATCTATTTTAGAATAAGCTTTGGTTTAACTGAATTGTTATACAGTAAATTCATGCCAGAAGGGGCAGCATTAGTGAAATGAAATGAAAGTGAAGAATGATATGCTACTACTAAAGATCACAGATAAAAATTGGAATTAATTCTTAGCTTTTCCATCTTCCATTTATCAAAATTTACATCAATTTCTGTCACAATGGAAAACCAGTTCTGGATATCCTATATACAATTGCACCATTACAGGTTCAATCAGAAACACAATCTTTTGTGATTGCCCTGGTGACTCTAGCCCTAGTTAATTGTTGGGACCCCAGCAGCTCAAGTACATGACTGTTCTCAAGGATTCCTCTGACTTTTTTGCTTCTTCTTCCTTTAATGATCTGCTGGAAACCATAGCAGAAGAGGAGGATGAGGAGGAAAGCTTCTTTGCCTGAGGCAATGATCTCAAATGGTTTTTGACATGATGTTGAGCTGATCTTATGACACTGTTCCACCTGCACAAGCCTTGGTCTTTCAAGGCCTCCACAACTCCAACACTTGCTGCTACTGTCCATGCTCTGCTTGCTGAACTCATCATGAAATTAAGAAACTCTAGTGCTTTGCTTTTCAGATTACTAAAGAAATATTAATGAAACTTGAGAGAAGAAGTATTTGGTGAGATTTTGGATTGAATTGGAATAATTGGAGTGAAGATGTTCTTATATATATACTAAGATTGTGGTTGATGTGTCAAGGTCACTAAGGAAAAACTACCAAAATTTTGGGAAAACCAGTGGCATAAAGCGGTATAGCTTGCTACTGGTTTTGGGGAAGCCAATGGTTTTTTTTATGAATCTAGGATAAAGTTTGGAATCAAGTTCAATGCATCCTCAGTTTTAGGACCATGTGTCTTTGTCACATATGTCGCGCTGACATATGTACATTTGTATTTGTATACATGTACAATTTTGTATAATCTGTACAATTTATTTTCTAGTGCACGTATAAGGTATTAAAATGTCCAGTTGTGTTTTTTATTTTCTTATAATTGTATAGTGTTTTTTTATTAAAGCAGCGGCCACCTGTATTATTTGTTGGTGATTTTAGAATCATCAATGTATTTTAGTAGTAATGTGATCTACTATAGGTTGATGCAATTACGCGTTAGGCTCGGAATCGAGTCAGGTTAGTGCGGAGTGCACGTTCGGTGAGCCAACGCATAATTGACCGCGAATACGAACCGGGGTCCAAGGGGCGGAGCCCCTGGCTGGGGTGTCAGCGGGCAGGGTGCGGGGCAGCGCCCCGAACGAAATTTTTCTGAACAGTTGTGACCCTAGTTTGAAATTGTTTGGAAAATTGTGACTTTTCGGAACAATCGTGACCATTCGTGCAAACACAACCTTCTATATAAGGTTGCTTGCAGCCTAAGGAAAGATACACAGAAAACAAAACCAGAATCGCTCTCTACTTTCTGATCTGTTCTCTATTGCCAGAAGCAGATTGATCTTCAAAATTATCCCAACAAGGATTTCGTGAACCCAGGCAAGAATAGGGTCGAAATACTTTGTTTGGAAAGTGTGCAAACACGATTTTCGAAGTTATCCAGGATTATCATACCCAAATTTTCTAACATTATTAAAGTACGAATACATATGCATACTACCTCCGTTGTTTATTAACCATTCAATTTGAAGAAATATTTTTATCTCAATATATTTTATCCACTTAGAATTTCAAAAGAGTATTAAATGATGTTTTTTCTCTAATAATGTCTTGTAGAAGCAATAAATGAGGAAATGTAAAACATATTCTAGAGAGTAAAATAGGAAAAAAATATTACTCTCTAAAATTAACAAAATTAATTGCACTCTTTAACATATACTGTATGTTTTTTCTCTCTTTGTACGATTAAATAGGAAAGAGGATAGTAATACTCCCTCCGTTTCAAAAAGTTTGTAGTTTAAGGTTGTGGCACAAAGAGTAAGAAAACAATTATTGATAGCATAATTTGACTAGATTGCTCTTATTTAATTTTACTAGTATGATGTGCAACTATTAAATTATACTTAGAGCATCTCCAATGATAGTATCTAATGTTAAATACATACTCATATGAGTATCTATTACCATTGGAATACATATTCAATTCCAACATGTCAAAGATGAGTATGTGGGAATAGATACTCCGCACTAGACTTGAAAAGTGAGCTTGTATTTATTACAAGCACTTACCATTAAGAGCATCTACCTCTATCATATTTAAGTTACAAATATAATTAATTAAAATGGATATAAATAATAAAATATATAAATGTGAAGTTGATGGTGAGATCCACTATATAAACTTTTAAGAGTTGTTGGGTTGAAGTAAAAAGTTAGTAAAATGTTATAGATGATGTGGCTTATGGGGAATTGTAAAAAATGAAGTGTAGATATTTTAGTGAGTATGATGGATGTAGATGCTCTTAGATAGAGAAGAATGTAATTAATAGAGAAGATTTGTGGTTGGTTAATATGAAAGGTGATAAGTGAGAGAAAATGTATTAAATGAGGGTAGAGGTGGAAAAAATTAGCAAAAAATGCATTGGTTTTCTAAAACAACAAACATTTTTGGATATTGAAAAATGGTGCAAAACAACAAACTTTCTAGAACGGAGGGAGTAGGAAATACTCTCTTCGTTCCTTTTTATAAGAACCAAACTAACATTTCACGTCTCTTAAGATAGTGGTTGATGGTATTAAATTTGTTCATATTCATCTCAACTTTCCAAAATTACCTCAACTAATTTTTCTTTATTTCTATTTATAATCAATGAGTTGCATAATGGAAAGAAAGTGAAACATCAATTAAATGAGGGTATTGTTGCTAAAAAATAATTAATGCACCTTTAAATTTGAATTGGTTCTTATACACTCATCATTTAGTTCTTATAAAAAAGAACGAAGGGGGTAGTAAATTTTAAATATAGTAAACTTGATTGTGATGGGTTGTGACTTAAGTTGAAAAATCTCAAAACCGATAAACCTCGCTTAAACTGATCTACATGTAAAATATAGACTCTCTCATGTTCAAGACTTAGGCTGAGAGGCTCCATTCTGATTTAAACTCATACAAAGAGCTTATTCTTTGTTCTTCTCATGTTTCTCCTTCATCCATGGTTGCTCCTTCATGTTGTGGTTAATTCAAACTAGAGTTGTGTGTGGCTTGAGTTAGTTGTGAGACGACTCAAGTTAATTGATGTGAAGTGTTAGCCTATACACTATAAATAGATAGGTACTGTTATGAATAGAGAAAAGAGATCAATTTTCCCCCTATCTGCTATTTTCCTATCTGTTAACTTTCTGCATTATTCACTTTTGCAATAACACTTCATTCATAGTCGCTCCATAAGTAGGAACCGTTTATTAAGATGAAGCACTTAAAGACTGATTAACCTACGTAATGTACCCTACAAAGTGACATCTAAGATCCTGCCGAGCATGTTAAGGGAACTTATGAATTTACTGGTTGGGCCAACTCCATGTAATTTTGTGCTAGCTGAGTATAGTTGTGATAATATCATAATCTTTCAGGAAGTAGTGATTCACTGTATGAAGATTATAAGAGGCAAGACAGGTTGGATGACAATTAAAATCAAATTGAAAAAAAGCCTATGATAGGGTGAGATAAAATTTCATTCTAGAAAAATTGAAGGATATCTAATCTTTAGATGATTTCATTTATATGATCCATGCTTGGATCTGTACTATTAAAATGAGAGTTTTGTTGAATGGTGAATCTCTATAAGAATTCTAGCCTTCTAGGGGAATTATATATGGTGATCCTCTTTTGCCTTACCTATTTGTCCTTGTTGGAATGTTGTGTGTGTATTTTAAAAGTTCGATGTCTCACACTAAGTATGTGATGAACATTCTAATAGTTTGTATATCAAATTTCGCATGGAGGTAGTAAACAATTTAGTAAGGGGTTAGCTCTAGCGCACATAAGATTGGACTTCGTTGGGCCCAATGCAGTGCAAGTTGGAGGATTTACCCCATGAGAACACAATATATATATATATGAGCTTTTTCCTTTTGTTCCTAGACAATTTGTGTGAGAATTATTTCCAAAATATGTAGTTGGAAATATGTTTGTATTAATTGTTATAGCTATTAATGTTTGAGACTATATCAATATGTTGATATTGGTTTAGTGGTTAGACTATGTGCTTTTTATCTCCATGTGCAAGGTTCGAAATCTACTGGCTGTGTTTTTCTTATTAATTAATTTTAATTTTAATTAGCAAAAATACAAATTTTGGCAAAAAGTCACGGCCCTTGGATTCGAACTCGAGACTTACTACTTGCGTGGGCCATCAGATGTGATTGCCAGTTGAGCCATGAAATGGTCATGTCTCTTGTGGAACATTAATAATATATAACCGATTTAGACAGTTATTTTCAAAGAGACACATCCCTTCATCAAGGGATGTTACATCTCTATATAAAGAGATAATTTGGGCAGAAAAACAGATAATTCTGATGCACGAAATTGGACTTCCTTTTGGTCAATTTCTCCTCCATTTACTATATTCTAAATCATCCTTAACTTCACTAATGCATGAGTGAAGTGTGGGAATCATACTTCTGTAAACTATTATCAAAGATACGCTTGGTGTGTTAGTGCAAACCACATCAAGGAATTCAAAGTATCCTGAAGGGAATTCGCCGGTTTTCTCACTTGCATCCAATACACAGTAATTGGTGGGGGCGAATTGAACCTAAAGGTTAGTGCTTATGCACGCTTTGAATCTTCAAGTTCTTCCGTCATCAAGATCTTCATCAATCCAAGAGTTGCAGCATCTTCCCCAACAGAGATTATTTCCCAACAATCTTTAGGTTCAATTATTCGTAATCAATGGCTGCATCACTCAAAGACATGATGTCTAATTTTGTGAAATTGGACAAGTTTGATGGAGGAAAGTTCAACCGATGGCAGAAGAAGATGCAATTCCTTCTTACAATCCTGAAAGTGGTGTATGTTCTGAACACTACAAGATCATTAGAGAAGAAAAATGAAACCATGACTGAAACAAGAGGAAGATCAAATGGGATCAATTACACTTATGAATAGAGGTTAGTACCCCACAACCATTCGTATTGTGTGAAGACTATGAATTCTTAAGATCTGATATATCTTCTGCATGCTTTAATATGATTAAGTTTACATGTGGTTGCAAAGCATGAGTTAGAAAATTTGTAGTTTTTCTTTAATGGTGATTTGATCCATGAATGATGTCTTAAAATTATTCTTGATAGTTTTGAGAACTTAACTATTAATTTTCCGCTGCATGAATATGATATCAAAATGAATGATTGAGATTATGTGATTGCTACAATCTAAATTATTGTTGTTCATGTTTGAATGTCTTGAGTTTCATTTATTATGCAAGTAATAATGCATGTATCATGTTTTTAAAATTAGAGTTAAGTGTTTGTATCATGAGAATCCTTATTTATGATTTCCGCTTCATAAGGATGATAAATGATGATCATATATTCATATACAATTTTATGATTTATGTGACTTCTATCAATGTTTGTTATCTGGAAATGGAAAACGAACTGTTACGTTTAAAATAACTATAATTGTTATTGATGACATTATATGAATGTTGGCAAGAATGGTCTTTCTCCGCTGGAAGTGGTGTGGGTGCGTGGGTTCGATCTCACCCGGCACCAGTTTTCATTTTTTTTTTTGTGAAATTTAAAATTTAAAAATGAAATGGTGTGATTTCAATAGGATCGAACACAGGACGTGATGTTCCATGTGCATTAACAAACCACACAATCAGCTATATGTTATTGTCAAGTCTATGATATTGAATGTTATTATCTTTACTGTTTTTGAAACAAATTTGTATGTCTTATCATTTTCATATATATTATAGTATGGTGAAAGTAAAATAAATGTGTTTCACTTGTATTATGTGGTCCAAACCAATATTGTTGGGAAATAATCTGTTGGGGAGATGCTGCAACTCTTGGATTGATGAAGATCTTGATGACGGAAGCACTTGAAGATTCAAAGCGTGCATAAACACTAACCTTTAGGTTCAATTCGCCCCCACCAATTAATATGTGTTGGATGCAAATGAGAAAACCGGCGAATTCCCTTCAGGATACTTTGAATTCCTTGATGTGGTTTGCACTAACACACCAAGCGTATCTTTGATAATAGTTTACAGAAGTATGATTCTCACACTTCACCCATGCATTAGTGAAGTGTATGATGATTTAGTATAAAATAAATGGAATAGAAATTGGCTAAAATGAAGTCCAATTTCGTACATCAGAATTATCTTGTTTTTCTGCCCAAGTATCTCTTTATATAGAGATACTAACATTCCTTGGTGAAGAGATATATCTCTTGGAGAAGTAACTGTCATAAACCGTTATATACCATTAATGTTCATTAAATGTCACAATTGTTGTGGAAGCCCAAATGGCAGATGCGTCCCTTCCCCTCATGCTAGAGGTTGTGAGTTCGAATCCAAGAGGTGTGAATTTTTGCTAAAAATTTGAATTTCAAATTAATAAACAACCGAAAAGTGCCACCAGGAGGAATCAAACAAAGGACACGCAAGGGCATAGTTAGTGATAAATCCACTATACCACAATCAACATGTTACCATAACTTTGAACACTAATATTATAACTCATAATATAATGCATATTTCCAATTTTATATATTTTGGAAATATCTCTCATAAATTGTTGAGTTTAATGTCACTAGTTCTTGTATTTTGGTTTATACCTAGGTTGTTTAACCCGGGAAGTGTTTGAGATAACACAAGAATAAAACTTTCAAGAACAATGGATCTAATTCATGACTCAGCTCACCGATTTTCCTTTCTCCAACAGTCTTTTTGCATGAAGAGATTATCACATTTGATCAATTCAATTGTTGAGCAAGGACTTTGGAAACCAATTTAGGAATTGTCCTAGCCTTTCTCATCTTTCTTTTCTTCTATAGATGACTTGGTGCTCTATGCTCAAGGTAGTCAAACTTTGAGAATTAGGTAAACTCATGAGGGGTAAAGTCAACTCGTAAACAGTAAATTCATACTGCTTCCTCTATACATATAGAAACAAAGAAATCATAACACAAAATGATGTTTCACCTAGAAGAGGCAGCATTAGTGGTATGAAATGAAAGTGAAGAATGATATGCTACTGCTAAAGAAAACACATAAAAATTGGAATCAATTCTTAGCTCTTTCATTTCCCATTTATCAAAATTGACATCAATTTCTGTCACAGTGAGGAAGCAGTTCTGGATATCATATACAATTGCACCATTACAGGTTCAATCAGAAAACACAATCTTTCGTGATTGCCCAGGTGGCTCTAGCTCTAGCTAATTGTTGGGACCCCAACAGCTCAAGTACATGACTGTTCTCAAGGATTCCTCTGACTTCTTTGCTTCTTCTTCCTTTAATGATCTGTTGGAAACCATAGCAGAAGAGGAGGATGAAGAAGAAAGCTTCTTTGCCTGAGACAATGATCTCACATGGTTTTTGACATGATGTTGAGCTGATCTTATGACACTATTCCACCTGCACAAGCCTTGGTCCTTCAATGCCTCCACAACTCCAACACTTGCTGCCACTGTCCATGCTCTGCTTGCTGAACTCATCATGAAATTAAACAAACTTTAGTGCTTTGCTTTTCAGATTACAAAAGAAATATGAAACTTGATAGAAGAAGTCTTGGTGAGATTTTGGATTGAATTGGAGTAATTGGAATGAAGGTGTTCTTATATACTAAGATTGTGCTTTGATGTGACAAGGTCACTAAGGAAACTACCAAAAATTTGGGAAAACCAGTGGCATAAAGCGGTATAGCTAGCTACTGGTTTTGGGGAAGCCAGTGGTTTGTTTATTACTTTATTTATTGTTTGTTAAGAATGAAAGTAGTATGGTATTTCAGTGACAGCTATATGTGCCTACCTCATCAAATATAGATAATCTTATACTCATGCCTTTGTTTACATTCAATTTTGATTGATTCATTTTCCCTTTAATTTTTACATTTAAATTATAAAATTTAAAATTGAATTAATTAAAAATATTTTTGAAGCACTAAAGTGATAAATTATATATTTAACTAGTACTTTTGACCCGTGCAACGCACGGGGACGTTCATTTTTGTTTATAACATAATTTTTTTTAAAAATATATGTTATTTTTGTGCGTTTACTTAAAGAAAGTTTATGAATTTAAAAAATAAAATTAATTTTAGATATAAAAAATCTTAAATTGGAATATTTTTTTGCGAAGAACGTCCTTGGTTTCGTTTGTAAGAGAGTAGTAATTATATATATTTTTTGAAATTGTAATTATATTTACTATGTTTTCTAACTCACTTATCCCCAATGTTAATTGGATGATGGTTATTTAACTCAAACTTTCTCATGGGTCATTTAGACAACCCATTATTTTGTTTGTTAATCTAAATGTTGCATTATTTAATTTAGTTTTTATATAATAATTTAAAATTTTATTGTAGAGAGAAGTAACACATATGAGCTAATAAAATACACCGAGTATATCCTCATAAATATTTTTTGCAAGTGAAATAATTACATTGACGACATAACTGAGAATTATAATTGCCATTATGAATTTCTTGAAATAAAATAAAAATAAATAGGAAAAGATCATAATTAGTTTCATTGGCTAAATTTTAATACAATAATTATATGGAGAATAATACTTACAATTGTAATTACCATAACACATTTCCTTAAAAAAAACATTGAAGAACACGTAGGAGTATAATTTGATTAAATTGATTCATACGTTATTTTTATTTGTATATATAGATCCAAAGAACTTAATGATTAAACTTAATTCTTAATCTTGTCTCTTTTTTATTTTGTTCAAACCTATCTATTCTTTTTATCACTCTCATGTGTACTGATTTATTGAAATATTTTTTCACCCTCAATACTGTCAAAACAACTTCTTTATATATAAATTCGGATATTTATAAAAAATTATAAAAAGAACTAAAATTATATTAAAGTGTATTTTTCTTCTAACAATTCAATTATTAACTTTCTTTTAAATAAAATCTTCATTCTCGCATGTTAAGTTTTTAACTCATAAATTTTATATTAAATAAATTATACATATATCAATCATGTTCAATTATTAACTTACTCTTTGTTCTTGGGACCTCTTTGGGCTTTGGGTTTTTTGTTTCTTGCTCTTTCGGGTGGTAGTCTTTAGGCTTTGGGTTTTTCTTTTCTTCTTAAGGGCTTAACAGGTTGGCAGATGATTGTTTTTTGGGTTGGATTGGGTGTTTTTTTTTTTTTTGGTGGTCTTTTGCTTCCTATTGAGGCGGGTTGTATATCTTGACTTTTTCCTCATATTAATTTTATTATCTTTTGCTTTCGAAAAAAAAAATTTAACTTACTCACCGTAAAAAAAAACCTTATTCTAAAATAAAGTGTATTTTGTTAGCTATTTTTCAAAAAAAAAATTTGTTAGCTATCTTCTGATTAAAACATTTAGTTTGTGATTAATGTTTCTTATAGTGTGTCATAGAGCAAGTTGCAGTAGTAAAATCAATGATTCCTGCGCTCAATGTTAAATGAATCATATATAAATTTTTTAATTAACAACTAAAGAGTTTTAAACATACTCATTAATTTCTCAGTTACTCAATAAGAACATAAATTGGTATTTAAATATTTAACTTCAGTTTCAATATATCTTAATCTTCCCGGTAACAGTTTCTAAAGCATTAAACCTCTTTTTTACTATGCTAATATGCTTTGATTGTAAAATAGCCGTTTGAAGCACAAATTAAAATACCGAAGGATCAAACAAAAAACTGAATTTTTTTTAAAAGCGAAAACTGAAATTGAAATCAATAGATATTGAAAGATTCAAATTATGACCATTAAAGAAAAATAAAATTATGTTAAAAGTGTAATTCTTCTTAAAATAATTTAAGGTGGACATAATAGTAAGTTAACTTCATCCCTTAACCATTATGAGATTGGGAGTTCGATCCTCGCTCGTGGAAATAAAGTGCATATTGTGATCAACTATTTACCATAACGACAAAGGGATAGTCATTATAGTCAACTGTAGATATTCTTGACTCACAAACAAAACATATATTCCTAAGTAAAATATTTAGGTAAATTCTGTGGTACCCATAAAATATTTTGGGTATGATACCCGCATTGAGTAATTTAATAGATGATTATTATATTTTTTTAGGTAAATTTTACATTTTCGCATTTCACTTTCCTATTCAATTAATTTCATCTCATGAAATTTGTTTTTTAATGAAAAATGATTTAGTTGTGGAGATGAACGATTATGGTTGAGATGCGCGTAAAATAACCATGATTGACGGATGAACAAAGTCTAAAAAAACACAACCTACAAATCTCATGTCTCTATGAATGAAATGTTGCATCACTACGATAAAATAACATCAAAATCATAACTTGTAAATGCTTCTTTATTATTGAATTATCTCATTTTGGGTACCATACCTTAATTTGGGTTAAGGTACCATAGCAAACACCAAATATTTATTCTCTTTATTAAGTTTCAACTTTTATAATTTATATTATAAAAAATATTTGTAAATATGAATGTGTTTTTTATCCCCATATGTCATATTTTCACTATTAGCTAGGTTATTATATCATATTTATAATAAACTAAAATAATTTGCAAGTGTGTTTTTTCTTCTAATAATTAAAAATTAAAATATCTATCTACTCTTAAATAAAATGTTCATTGTCTGGCATTAAGTTTTACTTTATAAATTTTATATTAAAAAATCATATATAAATTATTAATGTGTTTTCATCATAATACTCGATGATCCCATTACTGGACCAACTCCCAGGCCCCATGAGATAATGCCAATCTACAAACACAAAACATGTGGAGCTACCAAACTCATCCACCTCATACAATGAAAACCAACATAATGCAGGACAATGCTTATCATGACAAATTTAATTAACGAAAAATTGGAGTCTTGACATATGATTAAGATATTTTTCATTTATTCAAACAATGCAGCTCTTGTAATCAAGAGCATCTGAAAGACATTCTCTATCTTAACTTTTGATCGGTTCTCTCCAACATCAACCCAAAGTGAAAATGAAAAAATGTGACCTGATCTATGCAGAAGCACTACACATTAATCGGGCTGCCCTGATCCTTTGAATTTCTTCCTCTTTCCTCGAAAGATCGTTTTACAATCTCTTAGGATTCAATCCCCAAATAATGGATGCAACAACACTTCATACACCTTGTACTTGTAGCACAACAACGCAGCTTTGATTCCAAATAATTTTGTGAAAGGAGCCTACTTTGGTTTTTCTACATTTGAAACATCTCCTATACCACCAAGAAATCATTACCCCATCTTATAATTGCATTTGCAGATTAGGTGCAGATAATAGAGACTTAGAAGCTACCCCCCTTCACCATTTTTATTCACTGCTTCATCCGCTTACTCCATAACTACTAACCCCAACCATATACAACTCGTATCAACATAAAGTCCCTCAAATTAATTCCTCATATGTTAAGAAGGACGATGTGGAAGACGTGGAGCTTCATGGAAGGATCCAACATGTGAGTCAAATGCCCAAACATTTCCCATCACAAACCACATGCTTGGCAAATAAAATATCCATTGAAGTTCATTTGTTCATCGAAACGTGAGCTTCTGTACGCACAGTTTTCTTCATTGTTACTTTGCTGCTCTATATCAGTAAAGCCAAGAGCACCCCCCAAGTCATATGAAGTTGATGGGAGAAACCGCAAAGTAGCAGCAGGTTAAGAACACATCCAATGTCACAACTCATAACCTCATAGGCCAAATAGGCTTCTCATTTTTTGAAATGGCCAGAGTGAATGTTGTGCTAGTTATTCAGTAAGCCTCCAACCTAGTCCTCAGCTTCAACAGATACTATTCAGACCCCGTTTAGATTTCTGAATGAGCATATCTATTGTTGGACAAATTGCTGATGTTGCACTTCTTAAAAAAGATGAGAATAAACCTGTAAATTGTTTTGTAGCCAAAATTACATGACAACCTTCATAAAAGCTATAGGAAAATTTGGAACGTTGTATGAAATATTCATGTACTTTAGCTTTGTGGTTTTGGACCAAAACCACATTGGAACTGCAGTTAAAAACAAATATTCATGAACACCCAAGTTTCAGTGAGGTTTATAAAACAAAGAAGGAAAAAATTGAATCATTGAAAAAGATTTCTTGTTTTACCTCACTTCATTTGTCTTTGCACCATAAGATGTAAGGTGCTGAAGGCCTTTTTCCTCAGAGCACATGTTCTTCTTCTTCCCCTTCTTAGAATATTTGGTTGATCACAGTAAAAACATCATAAAAAATGATAATAACCAAGGCGGAGTTCAGCTAACCATAGTGAGTTTGAAGTTTGAACTCCTTCAGCTTCTATAATTTTTCCAGCGAAATCTGAAACAGATACATAAGCCATGCCAATGTCATTGATAAGTATATAACAATTAGTTCCTTGGGTATCACATTGTCGATAGGTACCTGACAAAAAAAAATCCACATTGCATACCTTAAGCATAGAGATATAACCATAAACCTCGAAAGAAGTAGAAGACTCAACTCCCCCATAAAACAAATACGAAACTTTAAAATCAATGAGGCTAAAATGCTGAAAATTACACCCACATGCACAATTTCATTTTTCAAATTCAAGCAATCAAAATTTAATCACCTTGTAAACATTAAACTTCATAGAGAATCAGAAAACACAATCTTCTCAATGTGGCATGAAGTATGGCTACACATGATCCTGGAGAAGGAAGGAGGGAGGAGAAGATTGAGATCACAGAGTGAGTCCTCTGTCCTCATCTTTGATAACCCCCCTTTCTCCGCTGCTTGCACCCTACCATGGATGACCCATCTTCTCAATTTCCCCTTGTTTTGAAATCAAAACCATAGATTTAGCACCCAAGATTATTATAATCTAATTGAAATCATAATAAACAAAAGGGTGAGGTTATGCTTCACCATATTGCCAAATGAATAGGATACTTCTAATGAACCGAAATCAACCGTGTTTTCCAGATTTTACTAATTCTGAATTAAGGCATCGAGTATGAGTACCTGGGAAGTGCTTGACATCGGAGCTTGTTGATGTGGTCGCAGAGCTTCATCAGATAAGGACGTCACATTCGCTTGTTTGCCTTGGTTGTTGCTCACGTTCTCGAAGCAGGAGTTCCAGAGCAACAATGGACTCTGCCATCCTCCCTCTTGCTATCGTTCCTGCCATCGTCTCGATCTTTTCTTTCTTCGATTCTTTTCCCTATTTCTATTTCTGGTGTGTGTGCGGCCCCATATTTGTCTAATGAGAAACCAAGCAATTACAAAGGAAACTATGGGAAAACTAAACGGAAAAAACCAAAAAGAAACGTGAGAAAGAAAGGGGAAAGGGCTGAAGGAAAATGGGATTCAGATGTACGGCTGTGATTGAAAATAATTTTTACTTTTATAGATTGTAGTGCGTTGGATATTATTTCTTATTGTTACTCACATGTTATTGTTTGAGTTATTGTGATCGTGTTTTTTTAACAACAAAATAAGATTTATTTAATAAGCAGTTATTAACAACATTTCTCTAGACTAAGATAGTGATAATTTCAAAATCTCACTTATCACCTAACAGTTATCGATTACAATGATAAAAAGTGATTGTTTGAATGCTTAGGTCTAGAATTTAATTCCTAAAAATCATATTCTTAAGGATAAGACATTTGACATTCACAACACCCAAGTCAAAGTTGCAATAGCAATTTAAAAAAAAAACTCACCCACTACCCCAAACATAACATGAATTTGAGTGATTATAACAGAAAAATAGATGTAAGAAATATCTTAATTATGACCACAAAAATGCACTTATATCCATTAGTCTAAACCCCTCCCCCTCCCCCCACAATTTTTTTTTCTTTCTTTTGATGTGTTAGAGCATCTCCAATGGAGTCCTTATTTTGAGATCTTAAAATAAGATCCGGATCTTATTAGATCCCACCATTGGTATCGTACATGACATGAGATCTTAACTTTTGCTAAGATCCGTGCCTTAGCTCGGGTACTCTCAAATCTGAGATCTTAAATAAAATAATATTTTTTTTTCTCTCCTACAATACCAAAACCAAAGTAAAAAATAAGAGGAAAATAAATAATATAAATATATTGGGTACCGTGGGTACAATCAAAAGTAAAATAAGATCACAACCACTAGAGTGAAATGTGCATATGAACCTTATGAATGTCTTAAATCCTATGTGACAGTTTAGGCCCACAAAAAGTGAGTTAAGTCATCAAATAAGATCCCACCATTGAAGATGTTCTTAGGTGATAGTACCAAAGTTGTCAAACTCGAGAATCTACGTAGAATCGTTTCGTCGAGTTAACTCGTAAACTCGTAAGAGTCTACAAAAAAAAACTTAATAAAACTTGTCATAGTGTATGAAAAATGTGAAGAACTATACTCATATTCATATACAACGTAGACTCGTTTTGGGGTGGTAGACTCATCGAGTTAACTCGTTTTTTGGCCTAGAAACGTAGACTCTTACTATTCTAAAAGTTAACTTGAGAGTTTGTCAACCTTGGATATTACTGCTTTCCTAAGGCAAGGCAGTAGAAGTTTTTTAGTTGTTCTGTTTATTCTAGCTCCTTGTACAATTTTTTTTATCAAAACCCTTTTGTACTCTTTCACATTTCCCTTCACATTTATCGATTGAGAAATTGTGAATTTGAGGAAGAAATTAATATGTTTTGCCAACTTTTTTCTGGTTGAGTATGTTAATGATCTCTTTCAAAAAAAAAAGAGTATGTTAATGATCACCCCTCTCTGTTCAAGGGTATGACAGAGGGGGAAAATGGTTACCCGATGGAATTGATTTCTCCATGCCCATGTTGAATAACTGAATCTCTCTCACCATTGTTCAAATTTGTGTTAAAAACTGCCTATAGTAGTGAAGCAAACATAAATTCAGTTGCAGGGGACACAATTTTCAACCACAGAGAAACAGAACATATCTGATCGATGAAGAAAACTTTGTCCATTGTATAGCAAGGTCGTTTGACATTACAAGATTTGTTAACCTATGACTAATTACTATTTACAGAAAGCAAATTTTCAGTTGGGACCCCAACAGCTCAAGTACATGACAGTTCTCAATGATTCCTCTGCTTGCTTGGGTTTCTCACCCTTTAATTTGTTGGCAAAGAGAGCTGAAGAAGAAGAGAGGTTCCTTGCTTGAGATAATGATCCAACACGGTTTTTGAGGTGCTGCTGAGCGTGCTTTAATACGTAGTTCCACCTGCAGATGCCTTGGTCCTTCAAAGCCTCCACAGCTCCAACACTAGCGGCCACAATCCAAGCTTTACTTGCTGCACTATTCATCTTTTGAGTTTTGATTATCACAAATGGAAGGTTGTTTAAATTAGGAATACAAAGTGGGCTATCAAGATTCAAGTGGTAATAATGTTGGTTGTTGGAGTGAAAGGAACAATGATGGTTCTTATTTATAGGGAGGAGATAGAAACCAGGTGCAAGAGTTGGTACAAAACACATGGTTTTGGAGAAGAAACCAAATGCTGCTATAGCCGGTTTTGGGATTAAATTAAGACAAACTTAAAAATGTTGTTTGTGTTTTAAACAGCAGCCATGCCTCCCATATAATGACCAATAAGAAGATGATATGATGCCATGTCATCTCTTTGACCAGTCAATTTTATATCCTAAATTTTAGTCCTTAAACTTTTTAAATTTTGCATTTTAGCCTCAAGTTTTTGTATATTTTAATTATTTTTGTAAATTTAAAATAAGATTCTATTTCCTCTGTAACAAAAAAAGAAAACTTAAAATCAGATTTTAGAAGAATTCATGAACCCTAATTCATCTTCTAGTGAACCATCGGAAAAACAAAAATTCATCATCTTGCTCTCTTCAGCGGCAGCCTCGCCGGTGGTGGCTCGACCGCCGCGATTCCTTCCTTTGCACCACCGTGTTCCAGCTTCATTTTGAGCACGGGCCTCCTCCCTCGTTCCAGATTCCTTCCTTTGAACCGCAAGTCCACCTCCGCCCCCAAACACATCATCCGCTGCAAGCCCTCTCCCTCGTCGCCGCAAGCCTCATTTATTGCACCTTCGCCACAAGCTCCTTTTGATCTGACTAAAATCACCTCCTCCGCCGTCGCAAGCACCTCCGCTGCAAGCCGTAAGTGTGTATTTGGAGATGAAGAGACTGCAGGAGTTAGAAGAAGTAGACTTATTTTTTCTTGAAATACCCTGTCAATGATTTTTCATTCGTATGGGCAGACCTTCAATTGTGAGTGTCTTTCTCTTTCGTCTTCTGTATTCTCCTTGTAGAGTCCCAAATCTCAAGTATAGTAGTAGTAGATGTTGGATCTGTTATATTAGTGCACTAGCTACAAGTTAGGAATTCTGTTAGTTATTTAAATTAAACTGGTGTTTTTAGGATGTGTTTAGCACGTTTTCTAATTTAGTGGGTCAGTAGGAGTTAGTTGCAGTTTTCTCTGCTTTTCTGTTCCAGTATTTTCTATTGTTAGTTTGTAGGCTATTTAAGCCATGTCTTTGCATTCAATAAAGGGGTGTGATTTTACAGTAGCATACCTGTGCGTTCTTGTTTCTGTTTTAACATTTGGTATCAAGAGCTTTAGCAAGGGGGCCTGATTGAGTGATTAAACAGTGAAGTTTGAGGAGTGAAAACAATAGTGTGAGAAATGGCTGCTGAATCAGGCAATTTCACTACCCCATGTGTTCCCATATTTGATGGGGATTATGATCATTGGAGTTTGGTCATGGAGAACCTGCTGCGTTCAAAAGAGTACTGGTGTGTAATCCAAGATTGGGTCTCTGGTGGATGTTCAGAGCAGTGCTGATCCTGAAGGGCTTCGCATTTTCTACTATCTTGTTCAGGTGAGCTTTCTTCGGTGCTTGCAAAATGATTTTGATGAATTTTCTGAGCTAGAATTAAGGAGAATGCAATTATAAGGAAAATTATATGATTGTGTTTTGCTCCATTCGCATGAATTTGAAGATTATGAAATTAGGGTTTAAGCTATGACTAAGGTGCATTTGGAAGACCTATTTTAGTTTATCTTATAGGATATAAAAATGGCTTATGACCTAACTATGAGCTCTTTTGAGTTTATTTTGATAAGCTTGCAACTCATGAATACGAGTTTATGGCCCGTTTAGGAGAGTTTATTTGAGTATATCTTTGAGCATAAGCGCTTATGCAAGTGTTTGAGTGAGCTTATTTAAATAGCTTATGACCTACATATAAGTTGTTCTGAGTTTATTTTCTGTTCAGATTAGCTTGTGAATAAGAGTTTATAACATGTTTTCAGCTTATTTCAATATGTTTCTCAAATTAACTAATGAATAAATGCTGATGCAATAAACACTTATTTATGTAATAAAGTACTCATTGGATAAGCGCTTATTGTCATAAGAACTTAATTAAGCTAGCTCTCTTGAGCATATTTCAATAAGCTTCTTAAATAAGCTTATAAATAAATGCTTATGTGAAAAGTGTTTATTTACGTAAGTATTTAGTTAATCTGTTAACCCTTACACACCCTGCACTTCATTAGAGAGAGACTGAGGGAGATAAATAGAGTAGTAGATAAATAAAGCATATTTCATTATCTTGTTATGGCTCTGGTTCTCATTATAGTTTGTTCAATCTCAAATTGTACATATGTTCAGCAACATAGATTCTGTGAGAAGGTATAGTTCTGAACAGCAATGCAAATTTGTTCAGTAATATAGCTTAGAACTTTAAGAAAGGTTGGCTTAAAGAAATTCTTTTTACCCAACAATTCTCAAGATAAACCCAAAAAGATAACACTCTTTCTATAATTATTTTGGCAATTGGGCTATTGGCTTTTGGTAAGAAGAAAAAAAATTGTCCGGTTAATTATAAGTGTAGAATTGTTTTTATCATACGAAGATTAGTGGGGATCTGAGATTCTGAATTGAATATTTGGGCGCTGAAAAAGGAAGAGAGGTTGCACAATTATACTAGTTTATGTTCAATCAACAGCATGCCAAATTTCCCAAGGTAATCTGTAAAGAGAATATCCTGAGTTGATCTGGATTCTGGTCTGGTATAGAACATGTAGATATGGCCTAATTCACTTGACTTTACTATGTAAGATTCACATTGCTAACAAAGTCAAGAAATTAAGATTGCAGGTATCAACAAATATACTTTATCTATGGAACATTTGTGCACATAACCAAAGTAGTAAATCCACATTGAGTGTTCTGAATTTTCTGATCTATCGAGGTGTGTAGTTTGGTTGAAGGGAGTGTGGTATCTTCTCTATTATTTTGATGGGTCTTGTACTTTTTCCTTCTCATTTCTTTTAGTTTTGCTCTTGCTGTTAATGGGATTCCATGTTGCAGCAATTGTCTTTTCTTTTATTGATGATTCTGAACTCTTCATTTGTATTCCATATTGCAGCAATTGTCCTTTCTGAAATCACTGTGTGAGTATCACTATATGTGATGCGGTAGTTGATGGGATCAACACAAAAGCATTTCAGAATGTCATCTTCTACCTCAACTCATGCAAAAGATATTCACTTTTACGAGTCATATAATGCCATCAGATTAAAGAGACTTCTCCTGGAAGGGGTGGTTATGTTATAAACATCTTGATTGAAGTTTTCCATCTTGATTGAAGTTTCAAGATTGAAAGTGCAAAGCTAATGCGTGAAGATAATATGTAGAATAGGTTGAATATGAATTATCAATTATGTACTCTTACTGAATATGTACTATTGAACTTCAGTAGTTGAACGATGATGTAACAAGTTTTGATTGCAATAAAACGAGACTTGAATTTAGGGCGTTTGTTACATGGGTATGTAAAACATTCCCGGGAATGATGGGTGTGGGAATGCAGATTCCTTTGTTTGGTATAAGATTAGGAAAAAAGATACCCAGGCATGAGACATTCCCGGGGAAAAGATTTTAGTTCATTTCAACAACTCAGGATTCCTGGCTTCAAGGATGGGTATCTTGCATTCCCATGGGAATGGAAGTTATTTCCCACTAACTATAATTTTTATTTCAAATTTTATATTTTTAAATATTTTAATTAAATAAATTTTAAAAACATACCTGGGAATTGAATCTATCAACCAAACACTTTTTTAAAAGATGCTCGGGAATAACATTCTCATCATAATATTCTTGGGAATCCACTTACCTGGGTATGATTTTTGATAACTTGTAACAAACGCCCAAGATGAAAATTTAAGTTTAAGATGAAAATTTGCACCTATACCGTGTTTTCAAAATGATTGAATTTAAATTTCTATAATTTTGTAATATTTGGTTAAAGAATTTAATTCCATATAAAAAATAATTTTTATAAGAAAGTTCTATTATTATATTTTAGCAGTAAATGTTCATAAATTAATTTTGGTAAATCAATTCAAATGTATTTCCTATTGTAACAAAAAAAAATCAATTTAATTGTTAATATAAAATTTTAAAATATATTTCGTTAAATTTTTAGAAATATAAGTTTATTTTATTAAATAAATTTAAAAGCTTACTTTGAACGCTAACACTAGGGTTAGGAAGTTCCATGAAAATGATTGAACCATACTTTAAACCCTAACACCGAGTTCCACGGAAATGACTGAACCACACTTTGAACCCTAATACTAAGGGTCCTCGTGCAGACGACCTAACTGTCTTCCCTTTTATGTGTGCAGCTCAACTAAAGAATAACCACATCCATCGCCCTCGAGTTATGAAGTTCCACGGAAATGACTGTACCACACTTTGAACCCTAACACTAAGGGTCCTCGTGCAGACGACCTAACTGTCTTGCCTTTATGTGTGCAGCTCAACTAAAGAATAACCACATCCCTCGCCCTCGGGTTATGACGTTCCACGGAAATGACTAGACCACACTTTGAACCCTAACACGAAAGGTCTTCGTGCTGACGACCTAACTATCTTCCCTTTATGTGTGTAGCTCAACTAATGAATAACAACATCCCTCGCCCTCGGGTCATGAAGTTCCACATAAATGACTAGACCATTCTTTGAACCCCTAACACTAGGGGTCCTCGTGTCGCAACCTAATTGTCTTCTCTTTATGTGGGCAGCTCAACTAATGAGTAACAACATCCCTCGCCCTCAGGTAGAGCTGTCAATATGGGTTTCAACCCGCGAGCCAGCTCGACGGGTTGGCTAAATGAGCCGGGTTGGGTTGGTTAAATTCCAGCTTGAAAAGAACTTGGGTTAGTGCAACCCGGCTCGTTTAACCTGCGGGTTAGACGGGTCAACCCGCAGGTTAAGCGAGCCAACCCGTCGGGTTAGAGTTATTTTTTATTAAAAAAATTATTTTATTTGTCTTTAATTTAAGGTTAGTTTTATGCATTACTTTTCGATAGAAAATGGAAATTTTCATTTCTTTAAATTTGAGACAATTTTTTGTGTTTTATTTATTGTTATTCTATTATTTATCTTATTTTAAATGTGATAGTAAAATAATTGTGTTCTTAAATCTTGTCAACTAAATTATTTTACTATACTTTGTACCCAAAAAATTACTTTACTATATTTCAAATGTGACATACAAATTAATTGGTTGATAAACCTCTTTCTTATGAGTTGATACCAATTTCTTTAAGTATTTTTGTGAAATTATTTTTTTAAAACATTTTCTAATTCAATTTATCTATTTTTTATTTTTTTTTCACCCAACCCGCGAGCCAGCCCGCCAACCCGCGAGCTCGTAGCGAGCCGGGTTGGGTTCATATTTTCCTGGCTCGTTAAGGCCCCGGGCTGACACAACCCAACCCGTTTTCAACCCGACCCATACGGGCTGACCCATATGGGTCGGGCTGGCCCGTATTGACAGCTCCTCAGGTCATGAAGTTCCACGAAAATGACTGGATCATACTTTGAACCCTAACACTAAGGGTCCTCGTGCCGATGAACTAATGTCGTCCCTTTATGTGTGCAACTCAAGTAATGAATAACAACATCCATCGCCCTCGGGTCATGAAGTTCCACATAAATGACTGGACCATTCTTTGAACCCCTAACACTAAGGGTCCTCGTGTCGCAACCTAATTGTCTTCTCTTTATGTGTGCAGCTCAACTAATGAATAACAACATCCCTCGCCCTCGGGTCATGAAGTTCCCCGAAAATGACTGGATCATACTTTGAACCCTAACACTAAGGGTCCTCATGCCAATGACCTAATGTCGTCCCTTTATGTGTGCAGCTCAAGTAATGAATAACAACATTCATCGCCCTCGGGTCATGAAAACCGTAAATGTTAGAGTTCAGGAAGTTCACTATGAATATAAAATTAAATTATTTTCCTATCATACTCACATATGGAACACAAAATACATTTAAAATAAATTGTATGGTTTGTAGTAATAAAAATAATTAAAAATATTTAAAGAAACAAAAACAAAAAAATGCCCCAACAAGGATCGAGCTTGGGCATTAAACATTAAAGGGATAAGGACAACCACTAAATCAAAGTACATTGTTATGAACTTCGATGAAGAAAAAAATAGATATACCAAACATTCAATTAAAAGCGGATTTTTTTTTAAAGTAACGTAT
Source organism: Lotus japonicus (assembly GCF_012489685.1). NCBI lineage: Eukaryota > Viridiplantae > Streptophyta > Magnoliopsida > Fabales > Fabaceae > Lotus > Lotus japonicus. Next base: position 85,270,498 of record NC_080043.1, on the reverse strand, counting down.
AATAAAATAAAAGGGTGCGTTTAATGTGCACCAGTCAATTACATGGTGTATCCATACACCATCAAATTTCTGTGGGAAAATACCAAGTTGTCCCTGTCTTCTACCTTCCAACCCTAGTAGAGTATGTCTATGTCAAATTCTGATTCTTCCTCCTATGTCGCCGACTGGGCTGAAAAACCTGGTATAAAAGGATTTAGGTTTTTTATTTCTCGATTTTATCTTAATTTATTTTCAGAGTATTAATTAATTTTTATGGTATTTTTTTTGAATTTTCAGATTTTTAATTAATTCAGGATTTTGAGTTTTTATTGTGATTTGCTAGATTTTTTTAGTTTTTATCTATATTTATTTAGTATCTTTTAAAATTTTAGATTTGATTAGGATTTAGGTTCTTTATTTCTTGATTTTATCTTAATTTATCTTATTATATATTTTTAGAGTATTAATTCAGGATTTTTAATCTACTCAGGATTTTATGAGTTTTTATTGTAATTTACTAGATTTTTTTAGTTTTTATCTAAATTTATTTAGTACCTTTTTTAATTTTAGATTTGATTAGGATTTAGGTTGTTTAGTTCTTGATTTTATCTTAATTTATCGTATTATTTATTTCTTGTTAATTTCAGGAAATATTTTATTTTATTTTAGAGTTATCCTCTATATATTAATATATACTCCCTCCGTTCCTAAATGCTTGACACTAATTCTGGCTGAATTTTGTTCCTAATTATCTGTCACTTTACAAAGTTCAAGAGAGCATTAATTATACTTTACCAATTGTACCCTTCATTTATTGTGGTATGAAAATTGAAAAGTTAGAATTAATAAGAGAGATAAATGGTATATTAGGAAGTTAGATAGCAATTTTAATAAAACAAAAACAAATTAATTATTATTTCTTAATACTTGTGCAACAACCTTAAAGTGTCAGTTATATAGGAACAGATGGAGTATTAGAAAATAATTAGACAACTTATCTTTTGTTAACAAACACGCATAATCACATTCATGATTAATAGATGTATCAAATAGTACAATAGACATATTCCCCGTTCAACGCACGGGAAAAAAACACTAGTTTTTTCCTTTTTTCGTGATTTGAAATGCTCTGATTATCTTTGAAGTATAAACAATGGCACCTTAAACAATATGTAAGGGGAAGAGATAAAACCTCAATGTAGAGATAAAATTAGATAAAATTCTACCATATATTAAACCCAAAACTATCGAATTTAAAGTTAATTTTATCTTAACAACTAACGTAAAAATATAACATTAATAATTTTATTCTATATTAATTAAGAACTAACGTTTGAAGTTTTTCAGTAAAAAAAACGTTTGAAGTTTCAAATACAAAATATTTGTATATATTTTAAAAGAAAAGCATTGGAAGATAAGATTTGAGAAACAAAAAGTGGTTGTAAATATTTTCAAACAAACCAGATTTAAAGGTTAATAACAGCATTGGAAGATATAACATGTTTTTATTTTTCATTTATTTGCTCTTGTTTCTGCAAACTTTAGGGTCCTCGTTTTCAGCTGCAGCAACCATTGCAAAAAAAAAATTGATTATCTAAATGTTTAAGGGAAACAAAAATAACAACACAATGCTAAATAGCAACTCTAGCATTCAATGTAGCTCAGTTTTCAATCTGCTCCTGGAGAAGGCAATCCAGACCCAGAAACACACAAAGAGCCAAAGTCTGCAGTTGAAAGAAGCACACAGACAATTCAAGCTTCTTTCTCCTCAATCCAGCTTCTCTTCACCTGAATCTGGTAGCTCAATTTTAGACGCAACCCTCTCAAGGACAGCAAAAACCACCTTCACCTATATAAAAGTCATTTTTAATGAGAAAAAGTAAACATATTCAATCCAAAGAATGAAATGGCAAAAGAAAACAATCACATACATATTTTGAACAATGCAGAATAATACCCAAAGTACAGCAACATAAGCAATGAGAATGCGAGACAAAATTTGTTGACAGTATCATTGAAATTCGACCGCTTTAAATGTGTTAACAAAATTAGAAGTTCTAGGCATTGGAGTTAAATTACCTCCATGGCAAGGTGAATATAGAGACACAGAATCATCACCGGAGTTGTGTAGGTTGTCCTGACTTTTCACCTACTGTCACAAATCAAAAATCTCATAAGGGTTGTATATCTGGTGCTCTCAAAGTTATTACAAAATACTAAGAATGATACTTATGCAGTTATGTAGCCATTCTTACTTGCTTCACTTCCATTGTTCATGACTTGACGAAGCAAATTAGAGTGACCTCCACCAACATGAGGTGGGATTGTCACTTGGGGAAATTGTGGCATACAAGGGACCAAACCATAAAAGGGATGCATAGTCATTCCATGATTCGGAGTGCCATAACCATAACCTATGCTATGAGGTGCCATCTATGTACCAACACCATGGGCAAAGTTGGGTTGGCTTGGCATATCATTACCAACAGGAGGCACCATGTGAGTAGTTCCACAATGAAGTATACCAGTAGAACCGTCAGGTTTCGTTTCCTAAGACAAACAATAGAAAAAAAAATCATACTTATATAATCAAATTAAATATCACTAAACATCTATTGTGATTGTCATGACATGTACTTACTGCTTGCTTTGCTGAATTTTGTGTGGATAAAACACACCCCGCGTCCTGTTGACCAGAAACAGATGCATTCAGCTTCTTTTCATAAGTTAAGCAAAAGTGTGGATATGAGTTAAATAGGTTGGATATTAAACTCCCTAAAGAAGACATTTTCTAGGTCTGCCATTGATAGTTCAGTAAAATCAATTAGTCAAATCCAACCCAAAGCTTTATAGGCTCTCTAATATATACTCCATAAAGAAGACATTTTCCAGGTCTGCCATTGATAGTTCAGTAAAATCAGCAAAATATCTCCAGTAGTTGTTGATCTCTAGATTGGATTATGCTGTACTATCCTTAATTGGTTTATGCTGCCAGTAGTTGTTAATATCTCTATATTAGATTTGTTCCAAATTGAAGAAGTACATGGGTTTCTAAGCACCACTTAGAATTTCACCTAAATATTCATCCACCACAATATCAACACACACCAGAATTCACCTTAAAAAACAACAAACAACCACCAACAGACCTCCATCATCACAAAAACCCACCACTTTAGTCACCACAAGGGGTTCTCAATTCTCAATTCCTATGGACCTTTCTGGCTTTGAAACATTTTCTGTACATGATTTGGGCATGGCAGATGAAGTGGGTAGACCCAAATAACTCATAAAAGTAACTACAGACCCAAATCATTATCAAGAAAACTACGGACCCAAATAACTCATAAAAGTAAAGAAAGGAAATAGAAGCAGGAGGAGGCAGGAGGAGGTCAGGAAATACCGTGCACACAACGAATTAGATCGTGTTAGATGATCTTCAGACGAAAAGGGGCTTGTGGGGATGAGGATCTTCACGGCAGAGGAGGGCTTGCAGCAGCAGCAGTGCTTCTGGGCTTGAGAAGAAGTTGCAGCAGAGAAGAGAAGAGCTTGCAGCGGCAGCGGCAGCGGTGCTTTTTGGCTTGACCGGAAGATGAGAAACGGCGGCGGAGGAGGAGGAGTGGAGGAAGGAGTAAGTTTTCAAACTTGAAATGTTTAAATTAATGGTAAATGAGATTTCTAAACCAGAAAATAAACATTTCATGAAAAAATAAATCTATTTTTATTATATTGTCAAATTTATAATACAAATAATTGAAGGACCAATTTAAAAATTTGATAAGTTTAAATGATATGGCATAAGCATTCACTTGACATTCATTTATTGGTTGTGAGAGAAACAACATTATAACTGTCTCTTAGGAAACAACATGCAAAAATTTGCCTTAAATTAAATAAACAAACCAAAAGAATGCGAGGTGATCAATGTAGGTTCACTCCACCTTGGACTAATTGTGTGACGTTTACAGATCATACAAGATTACAAATCACAATCCTCTCCCCACTTTCATAGGAACAGTGTTGATTTTTAATTCTTCAACTAGTCGTTTAAAAAATAAGAGTTTTTTGGTTTTGGTCCTCATGCCTTTGTTTACAATCAATTTTGATTGCTTCATTTTTCCTTTAATTTTTACATTTCAAATTATCCGGGATGGGTAGCTCACATGGTTAAACTAAGAGTAATTGTAGGTGAAAAGTAAGAGTTCAAACTCTAAGGATGGATAATTTGTATTAATTTACTAACAACTAAACATTTGCCTATAAAAAATTCAAATTATCATAATTTGAATTAATAAAAAAATATTTTTTTGACGTTAAATTAAAAAATAATATTTTTGAAGGACTAAATTAATAAATTATATATTTAATTGAAACTTATTTATACTTAAAATGAGATAAACAATTTTTTAAATTTCTTTTTGGCAAGAAATTATTTACTTTAATATAAATTGAAGTAGTAATAATTTTTTAGCTCAGGGTATTCATTACTGAAAGTAGTGATTAATTCTTTCGCTGCAGGTGCTTGCAGTAACTAGCTATCTTTCTAAGATCTCACCAACATCTTTGAAGTTTTTGCATAATAATAACAAAAATTATGACCCACACTCTGTTTCATGCCATAACTTTGCATTAGAGAAAAGGTGTTGATTGTTGGATTTTGGGGTTCATTTCTTATGAGGACAAAACCTCAAAGCTCATGTTGCCTTACATAACCAATAAGAAAAACTCACCCACCTCTCCAAACATATCACAAAGAGAAACATTCTCCACTAAATTTAAGGAAGATTCTCAGAATTTGAGTGATTATGACAAAAAAATAGATATAAGAAATATATGAATTATAACAACAAAATGTTAGATTTATATTACGTTATGTGGGACGCAATTAATTGTTATTTATTTGTAAAAAATGAGTTAATTCATAATTCTGACGGGTGTATTGAACTCTTTTATTTATTAAGTAATCCCTTCTAATTAGGGTTGGCAATGAGCCCCGTGGGTGTGAGTTTGACCATTTTCACACACAAACCCGAACTTAACACCTAAACCCAAACCCAAACCCAAACTCAAACCCAATATGGATGCAAAAGTTAAACCCAAACCCAAACCCCTAGAAACCCAAAACCCGATGTGAGCACCGAACTCGTAAAAAACTCAAATACCTGATTCAAAAACAACATGAACATAAGCTGATTAAACTTCATTATCTTTTCAATACAAAGGAAAAATTATAGTTCATGAATATAAGCTGATAAACAACATAACTCATGGACTTATAAACATCTCAATTCTAGACGTCTAATTAAACTTCATTATTCAATATTATTCTAATTAAACTTCTCAGTCGAAGTCCTCAACAAACAACAACAACCACAAATAATATAACAAAATAACAAAAACAATCACAAATTCGGGTTTGGGTTTGGGTGTGGGTTTAATCAATCTCACACCCAAACCCAAACAAGTTTTAAAATTCAAGTGAGACCCAAACCCAAAAAAATTGGGTTTCACTCAAAATTTCGGGTTGGATTCAGGTTGGGCCGCGCGGGTTTGAGTTTTCTTGCTATCTCTACTTCTAATTGAGTCTAATATATGTAATCTTTATTGGTGTGGGTTAAAGTATTGGTGGTAACAATGGGCCATGATGGATACGGACTAGGATTATAACATATTTGATTAGGTCCCTACTCCCTTCGGTAATCACCACATCAAAAATCTGTCATTGAGAGTTGTGAAAAGGAATATAAGATTGCAGATCTAATCATTGAATGTCGTAGATGATAATGAGTATGTTAATGATCTCTGTTCGAGTATTACAAAGGGGGGAAAATGATCACCCGCTGGAATTGATTTCTTCATGCCCATGTGGAAGAATTGATGTTGAATAACCAAATTACTCTCACCATTGTTCAAATTTGTGTTAAAAACAGCCTAAAGTAGTGAAACCAACGTGCATTTTCAGTTACAGGGGATGCAATTTTCAAGACAGAAACAGAACATCATATGAAGAAAACTTAGTTCATTGAATAGTACTAGAGCCGTTTGACATCACAAAATTTGTATAATCTATCACTAATTACTATTTACATAAAACGATTTTTCAGTTGGGACCCCAGCAGCTCAGGTACATGACAGTTCTCAATGATTCCTCTGCCTGCTTGGCCTTCTCACCCTTTAATTTGTTGGCAAAGAGAGCTGAAGAAGAACAAGAGAGGATTCTTGTTTGAGACAGTGATCCAACACGGTTTTTGAGGTGCTGTTGAGCGTGCTTTAAGACATAGTTCCACCTGCAGATGCCTTGGTCCTTCAAAGCCTCCACAGCTCCAACACTAGCGGCCACAATCCAAGCTTTACTTGCTGCACTATTCATCTTTTGAGTTTTGATTATCACAAATGGAAGGTTGTTTAAATTAGGAATACAAAGTGGGCTATCAAGATTCAAGTGGTAATAATGTTGGTTGTTGGAGTGAAAGGAACGATGATATTTCTTATTTATAGGGAGAAGATAGAAACCAGGTGCAAAGAGTTGGTACAGAACACATAGTTTTGGAGAAGAAACCAGATGCTGCTATAGCCGGTTTTGGTTTTCAATTATCATGTAGTTTCACTCCACTCCTCCACCTTGGATATTGTCAGTGATGTTGACATATCATACAAGATTACAAATTACAATCCTTTCCCCTCTTCCACAGGAAGAGTGTTGATTTTTAATTCTTCAACTAGTCCTTTTAAAATACTAAGAAATAATAATTTATTTGGTTTTGGTTCCACAATTAAAAAAACAAGATTGCCTTTTTTTCACAAATAGTTTGAAGTAAAAGAGTGAATACTCAAATTAATCACCGGACGTATGAGCGTCGATTAAAATTAGTTCTTGAACTTAAGAAATACGTCACATGGTTTAGATTGTGGAAATCGTTAGTCATATTCGTCTTTCGCTACTCAAACGTTATTAAGTGTTAACATTAGAGGTGGTGTAGCCAATTAAATATCACTTAGACATTTTTTCGATAGTCAATTTGGTCAGAAGTCACAACCTTCTCTCTCACCCATGCCCCCTTCTCCCTTTCCTCTATTCCTCCCCCCTCACTGTTCCACCATCCTCCCACACCACCACCACCACTCGTCTCTTCACATCGCTCTCCACCCTTCTCTCTTTCCCTTTCATTCCCCCACCCCCCTATTTTCTCCATGGTAATTTCTTAGCATTCTAGACATTAAAATCTCACATTTATTTATTTTTCTTCTTCTTCTCTTACTCTTTCAGATTTGGGTTGTTCTACAAAATTATCAGATTTTACCTTTTTTTAGTTGATTTACAACACTGATTTACTTTTTTAGCCGATTTACTTCTTGGCTCCAGGCGTTTTTGTTTGAACGCACCGACTTAATCGAGGTTAGGATAGAAAATGTGGGGGTTGCAACATCATGATAGAGATTCAGGTGCGATGTGTGATGATTCAGGTGTTTGAGGTATTTTTCTAGTTTATTCGCGTGCATTTTAATATATTATTTAGAATATTTTTTGTCATTTTAGGTAACTTGAGGTTTATAACATGCATTTTATTGTTTTTATTTTAGTTTTAGTATTTTTATATATTTTTATGTTATTTTTATTATATTTATTTAGGATTCAAATCACTTATGTATCTTCCTTTTGTAACTAAAAAAACAAAAAAAATCATTTAGATGTAGTTTTTTTTTTTTAAATCCAGTAAAATATATTGAAAGCTAAACCGGCATCGAGACCAAAATGTTAGAGCACTTAGATGTAGTTGATAGGTTTAATTTTGAGTTATTATCTTTTTGTTATTCTTATCTTATTTTATTTCAAGATTAGATATCGAAAAAAAGGGAGAAAATAAGGAGAAATTCGTACCTAGTATTTGTCCCAACGGACGAAACTGCTGCAATAGCACCAAATTTCACCTGCTGTTTTATCTAGCGAAACTTAAACCGCCGCAATAGGTCCAACACACACCAGATAAAAAACACTATAAAACTCGATTTTCAAACCCTACCTTTTCATCTTTGGCCATCTTTTGACATTGAAAACACTAGACATTGGAAGAATCCACTATAAGACCATGAGGCGCCGATTCTTCGTCGTCTCCATCTCGGTTATGTTCTTCCTCTCTTGTCTGACTATGTTTTCTATCATCATGTGTAACTAAACCTCTTCCTAGCACTTGGGATGTGAATCCTTTTTATTTTTATGTCTTTATATTTTAGTTCTTTGTACAACTAATGAGTTTTCAATCTATGTATTCATTTCAGTTAATTCGTGCTTGAATCGATGCGAGCTATTTGCTAATTCTTATAGGAACGAGATTTATATTGAGAATTAGGGAATCAAAATAGCCAATTTGTTAGACCTACTCTACTACTTAGGATTAAGAGTAGGATCTAATAATGGTGACTAGTATAAGCAATTTTAATCTTCAATTCAAGGGTATAGGTGCTCGTAACACAAACATAGTAATTGAATTGAAAGTCTTACTTAACTTTTAGTTTAGAACCTAAGAACATAGGTTAGATCACCATATTGAAAACTCTCACCTTCATATAAACACTATTTTTGTTTAAGGTATAGATTAAATTTGTTAAACTATACTTAGGTTATCTTTCTCATATAAATTCGAGTTTTTTTAATTGCTTTATTTTATTTCTGCAAAATTGAACCCCCCATCTTTATTTATTTTTATTCTTTAGATCAAAGAATTAGTTGATAAATGAACACAATTCATTGGGTACGATAGCTTAAGTACGTGAGGAAAAACCGGAGGAGAGAGATTTTTTTTTTTTTTTGTACGATTTGACCAAAATACCTCCCCATCTCCCTGTCTGAGTCAGATAAAGGGGAAAAGTTTGATCTCCCACTGGATGTCTGGAATTGATTTTTTCATGCTCATGTTAAATAATTTAATGTTGAATACCCCTTATCATTGGTCAAATTTGTGTTATTAACCGCGTAATGAGTGAAACCAACGTGCATTTTCAGTTACAGGGGATGCAATTTTCAACCACAGAGAAACAGAACATCATATGAAGAAAACTTTGTTCATTGAAAAAGTACTAGAGTCGTTTGACATTACAAGATTTGTATAATCTATCAATAATTACTATTTACATAAACTAATTTTTCAGTTGGGACCCCAACAGCTCAAGTACATGACAGTCCTCAATGACTCCTCTGCCTGCTTGGCCTTGTCACCCTTTAATTTGTTGGCAAAGAGAGCTGAAGAAGAACAAGAGAGGTTTCTTGTTTGATACAGTGATCCAACACGGTTTTTGAGGTGCTGTTGAGCGTGCTTTAAGACATAGTTCCACCTGCAGATGCCTTGGTCCTTCAAAGCCTCCACAGCTCCAACACTAGCAGCCACAATCCAAGCTTTAGTTGCTGCACTATTCATCTTCTGATTGATCACTTCACAAATGCTGCGTTTGTTTAAATTGGGAATGGGTATACAGTAGTAGGATATCAAGATTCAAGAAGTAATGTTGATGGTTGTTGGAGTAAAAGGGAGGTGGCGATTTGTATTTATAGGCTGGAGATAGAAACCAGGTGCAAGAGTTGGTACGGAACACATGGTTTTGGAGAAGAAACCAGATGCTGTTATACACGGTTTTGGGAATAAACAAAAGAGTGCGGACTGCGGAGTTATCATGTAGTTTCACTCCACTCCACCTTGGACTACTTGTCAGTGATGTTGACAGATCATACAAGATTACAAATCACAATCCTTTCCCCACTTCCATAGGAAGAGTGTTGATTTTTAATTCTTCAATTAGACGTTTTATAATAAAAGTTTTTTTTAGTCCTCACAATTAAAAAACAACATTGCCTATTTGCACAATTTGCAATTAAAGATTGAATGCTCAAATTGATTTTTGAAAATATGCGCGTTGATAAAAGTTAATTTTTGAACTTAGGTAATACATCACGTGGTTTTCGATTGTGGAAATTGGTGGTCACTTTCGACTTTCCCTACCAAATGTTATTAAGTGTTAACATTGGAGGTGATGTGACCAATTAAGTATCACTTGGACATTCTTTCGATAGTCAATTTAGTCACTAGTCACAAGTCACAACTTTCTCCTTCCCCCCACCACCCTTCTCTCATCCCTCTATTCCTTTGTCACCTCCCTCCCTCACTGTTCCACCATGCTCCCACACAACCAGCACTCGTCCCTTCACATCCCTTCCTACCCTTCTCCCTTTCCCTTCCGAAGAGATGGATGGGACAAGGGTGGTGGTAGCTGTGGTGGTGAAGGAGAAGGGGAAGAGGGATGTGACACTTGTCACATCACCTCCAACGTTAATGTATGGGTAGGGAGGGACGAACATGACCAATGATTTCCATAGTCAGGGACCACATAAGAAATTACCGAAGCCAAGAGAATTGATTGGTTCTCACAACTTTTATGAACCAATTTGAGCATTCACTATCCAAGGTAAATGATGAAAAAGAGATAAGGGGGAGGTGATATGTCCAAAAATATTTGCGGTAACTTTTTTATGACCAATCATGTGTTGGGTTTAAACTCTGTTTGCTTTTCTATTGGCAACCTGCTTAAGGCTTTGTTTAAAAAGCAAGAAAATGAAAAGAAGAGAAAATGCACCAAAATAAATCTCACACTTCAATTTCTGTTCTCTCCTTTGGTAGATAAGAAAATATTGAGATAAAAGAAAATTTGTGTGACCCCCACTAATTATTTTCTCCCTTAACATGAGAAGAAAACTTGAGTAGAGACTAGAGAGAAGTTTTTCTGTGTTATTCGACAAAAATACTTCCTCTCTTTGCATTTGTAAGACCCCGAAATAAATAATTAGTTAATTTATCTATTTTCGTTGTATTAAATGATTGAGTGTTTATATTCTATGTTATTTTCCTGACTCGAACCTTATTGCGAGTCATGAATATTATTTATATGATAATTAAATTCACAGTATGTTTAAGGATGACACTATAGTCATTTTGTTTGATAGCACGAGCCATATTCGCACCCAACTAAGGTCGAGAGTGTCTGAAAAATGCTATATCCGCTCTTAAAGCATTGTAGAAACGAAACTCATAAATCTTCAGAAGAATATGAGAATTTCTCTTATTCCTTTCCATGACAAGTGTTTCAACACGAAACCCTGGACTGTACGCACGATCGATTTCAATTCTCGGAAGTTTGCCGAAACTAAGTTCCTAACAACTCAAGAACCTTAAAACGAACTGTAGAGTAAGATTTTTTCTATTCAGAGGTTCAAAAAAAGATTCCACACGCGTACGCCCATTTATTTCGATGTTTCCAATCTTTCTTCAGAAGGAAGTTTTCTTATCCGACATCAACTGCAAAAAGTAACTTTTCGGGTTAAATCGATTAACACCGTTAGTGAATCGTTTACTTAAATTCCAAGAAACCTGTTTTGAGTTCTGGAATTCTATCGCCGGATTCTCTCTTATAATTCATAGAGGAATGTGCAGGAAAAATCGGAATCGCGAAATATTCATTTTCTCGCGTTTTCCATTTCCTATAAATAGAGAAAAAAATCAAAATCTCACCACCAACACCATTAGAGGCTGCGAGCTCCAAGGAGGAAGGGGAGAAGAGAATTTTGTCGTTTCTTGCCTGATCGTCGCACAATCAGTTGCTATATGTAGGCCTCAAGGTACTGATGCTATTCCTTACCTCTGATCGTAAATTTTGTCGCTTTTCTCTATGTCTTTCTGTGCTCAAAGTTTTGAGCTTTTTGTAAAAGTGTCCAAATAACTTGATTTTTCTGTCTAAACTTATTTCCTGCATGCCCAAGAGCATGGATATCCAGTTGTTTTCCGCTGAATCTCGTCGAATCTCTGCAGAGATCCAATTCTGTAGAAATACCCATTTTTATGAGAAAACCTTGCTTTTTGGTTCGAAAGCTCTCGACTGAGCTTAGCGCCAGTAGGATTAGTTGTTATAAATGTCGTTAGGATCAAACTTATCAAATTTATTTTTCGAAATTCTAATTTTTAATTTCCGAGCTAAAAACACTGACCAAAATACCCCTGTTCTAGTTTTCGACCCGATAATTTTTCTGAGAGTTTCCCTGACCTAGATATCGCCTAAGAATACCTAGGAATTAAATTAGATCGAAGAAAAAGTTTGGGAAACCCTATTTTTGGAAGTGGCCGAAACTTGTAGGAATTGGACCGTGTCCAAAAATAATTTTTGGGTCTGTATAGCCTAAGCTATAGCGTAGCTCTTTCGATTGTCGAAATTTTGGCTTTGGTTTCATTCCATTCCGAGTTCTGTAGCTCGAGTTATGCACGTTTTAGCGAACGAAGTCTTTGTTGTCTATTCGTGCTCAAGTGTCGAACTCTGAAGCTGTAAAAGCTTTCGTTCGGTCTTGTTTAGTGTTATTGGATTGTATTGTTTCTTAGTGACTAAGAAATGATATTGTGCTTAAGGTTTGGAGCGAGTTGAGCTGAGGAAAGAGGTTTGGAACAAGCTATGAGGTTTCACAACAGAGGAAGACGCACCAGGGGACTTGCTGAGTTCAGGAGTGTGTCTTTGGATCGGATTGTGATATCGAGCTGGGAAGGAGAATAAAAGGTAAGGGTAACTCAGTTTTAGCGCGTCTTTGAGTCTTGCATGCTTTTATCACACTGCATGCGTTTGAGATGAATGTGTTTAAATTGATTGGCTTTTGATTATGACTGTTGTGTTGAACTGGAAAAATGTTTTCTGGAGGCTTCAGCCGGGTGAACTTATTGAGACGTGTGTCTCCATTTTCTAAGAGGTTTCGATTGTTTTTTGGTTTCTATCATTACTGCTTTCTAGTTGATATGCCAGGGTTATGTTTTCCAGCACTGAATTATTGATTTATCGCTCAATAGAGCTTGATGTGTTTGTGCGGATATGAAACTTAATTGACGAATGCTTGTTGATATTAAGAGTAACATAGGGTTACTCTGTCTTGATTATTGGATTTGAAATTGTTGATATTTGTGCATATGCGTTGTTGGATTGTACTGTGTGGCTTTCGTGTCGTACTGTGCGGCCTTCGTGGTGTTATTAAGTGGTAGATCAGTGGTTTTTGTTCCACGTGACTGTCTCGTCTTGCGAGACGCTTTTGATTTGACCGACTGTGTGGCCTTCGTGGCATTATTAAGTGGCAGATCAAGGGTTTTCGTTTCAGGTGACTGTCCCGTCTTGCGAGACGTTTTGATTTGACCTGTCTTGGTAGTAGCACATAGTTGTACTACATGGCACTTATATATTGGGTTATATTGATTGATTATACTATGGAGGTTGTGGATATTTGATTTGATGTTATGTTGTTGAGGTTGTTGATATCTGATTTGATATCATATTGTTGAGGTTATTGTTATCTGATTTAAATCTTTGTTATTATGTTACTGATACCTGATTAAATCTATGTTGTTGATAGTTGATTTAAATCCATATTGTTGGCGTTGTTGATATATGATTTAATTTCATGTTGTTAGATATATGTTGTTATCTAAATTGAGATTAAGTTGCTAGCTTATGTGCCATGTTATGCACTTAAATTTGAATAGCATGCTTTTATCTTTTATACGTGATAATTGCATGAAGTTAACCCTTTCTATTTGCTATTTTTTGTTTGGGCGCTTAACGCTATTAGGCGATGGAGGACAGTCGATGAAACTTGACCCGTGTACGAGTCAGAGATGAGGACTTGAAGAATTGTGGAAGACTTGAAGAGTTGAGTCGGGTTTAAGGCTAGAGCCTTGGGTTAGAAAGCTTACCGTTATTGGTTTAAGCTTGCCTACTGATTTTATAGGAATTTACATTTGAGTTTTCAGGTAGTTTCCGGTGCTTTGCTTTCCTGCAGTTCTCCGATGAGGAAATCGTAGGAAGTATGTCGGACTTAGGGCGTCATTGCATAACAGATTCCTGTTGAATCTGGTACCGCTTGCTAGGTGTCGTAGGTGGTGTTTCTTCTGTTCTTACCTTCGGGTACTTGCCTTGTTTAAGGCTCGATGTAGTTAGATTTACAGTTGGGAGTATGCATGACATGTTTTGAAAATACATTTGAAATGGAAAAAAATAATACTCGTATTTATATATCATTTTGGAAAACATTGCATATTTATTTTATCAGGTTACTATGGTGACCCCCGAAATTCGGGGCGTTACAACATTTAGCAAGAATTATAAAAATAGTAAAAATAAAAATAATACAAAATGATGAATAATTTTAATAGTATTTCTAAAATTATATATTTTTTAAACAAAATTTAATTATCAATTTTTTTAATGAAGAGTATTTATATCATTTACCAAACAATTTCTTACTTTTTTTTTCATTCAATTATATATTTTGCTTTAGAAAAAAAAAATCTTACTTTTCTTTTCAACCAAACAACCTAAAAATCTTCTTATTTTCTACTCTATTTTTTTATTTTTTTCATTTATTTTTTTTTTCATTTTCTTTTCTCATACTATATATTACTCTAGATACCGAACATACCTTAAAGTTCACCCGCACATAATCCAATGTCAAAAATAGTTGTCTAAGTGATTATAAGAGCATCTTTATCCATCACATTCACTAGAGTGTCTATACTTTATTTTATATCATTATTTACAATTCCTCATAGTGCCACCTCATCTAAATCACTTTACTAACATTTTACTTCAACCCAACAATTTTTAAAATTTTCTCTAATAGACCCCACAATCAATATATTAATATTTATTCTTTTGTTTTATATGAATATATTTATGATAGACACATGAGAGAGAAGTTTCTGCGGTAACACACTCATTTTAGCCGGCATGTCAAATTCAATGTACTCCAATGGTGTGAGACACTAGTGGTGGGGTCTCTTTAGTGTGAGACACTCCTATTGGAGATGCTCTAAGGAAAGTTTGGCTTTAATCACTCAAATCCTACATGAATTAATGACATTGAAGATAAATAAATTATAACTTTCAGATTTATTTATTTATCATAAATATCATTAATAAATAAATTATAAATTTCATATTTCCTTTCAAAAAAAAATCATATTTATTTATTCATCTTAAATATTATTGGTCAATTTGACCCAAACTTTTTCTAACTTCATAGATCAAATGTTCATTGACATTCACCGTCTCTTAAGGAAAGACACACACTTAACTCAAGTAATTACTTATATTACCCTCTTATCTCCATTAGTAAAAGCCTTTTGGTACTCTTTTAACATTTCTCTCTTTACCTTATCCATTCCAAACTTGTGATTTGAGGAAGTAAAACATGTTTTACAATCTTTTCTGGCTGAGGCGTTAATCACCCCCTCCCTGTATGAGTCAGAAAAAGGGAAAAAGTTTGGTCTCCCGCTGGAATTGATTTTTTCATGCTTATGTTAAATAATTTAACGTTGAATACCTCTGATCATTGGTCAAATTTGTGTTATAAACCGCGTAATGAATGAAACCAACGTGAATTTTTGACCATAATGAAACAGAACATCATATGAAGAAAACTTTGTTCATTGAATAGTACTAGAGCCGTTTGACATTGCAAGATTTGTATAATCTATCACTAATTACTATTTACAGAAAGCAAATTTTCAGTTGGGACCCCAACAGCTCAAGTACATGACAGTTCTCAAGGACTCCTCTGCTTGCTTGGCTTTCTCACCCTTTAACTTGTTGGCAAAGAGAGCTGAAGAAGAACAAGAGAGGTTTCTTGTTTGAGACAGTGATCCAACACGGTTTTTGATGTGCTGCTGAGCGTGCTTTAACACATAGTTCCACCTGCAGATACCTTGGTCCTTCAGAGCCTCCACAGCTCCAACACTCGCAGCCACAATCCAAGCTTTACTTGCAGCACTATTCATCTTCTGAGTTTTGATTATATAGCACAAATGGAAGGTTGTTTAAAATAGGGAACGAGTTCAGTAGGCTATTAAGAAGTGATGTCGGTTGTTGGAGTGAAAGGAAAGATGGAGATTCGTATTTATAGAGAAGAGAAGAGTAAGATATACCAGGTGCAAGAGTTGGTAAATAAAATTGTTGACACATGGTTTTGGAGAAACCAGATGCTGTTATATGCGGTTTTGGGAATAAACAAACAAAAGAATGCGGGGTTCTTGGTGGCGAGGATAACATTTTGGTTCACTCCACCTTGACCCACTTGTCACTGAAGTTGACAGATAAAACAAGATTGGACTCTATGAGTTGATAGCGTGTATTTATACATCCTCAACAAATTTTGTTTATAAAGAAATGATTGGATATTTTAATAAAAAAAAAGTGTTTGGATATCAAATGTGATTGTCACACTCTTAGTCAAAGAAAAGGTGCAAAAGATAAGATGAAAATTGGAGCGTAATTAAAATGAGAAAAATAATAACCTGAATGTTTTTCAGTACACTCTAGTTTGATGGTTCTGTTTTCAGTAAACTTGAATTGTTCATACACTAAAACGTGCCTGAAATAATAATTTTTGGGTTAATATTTGCTCATGTGAATAAAATACGAACAGAGTAAAGCATAATCTAGGTCAGGATTTTACAATCTGAGATAAATTTTGCTCAGGCAATCTAAAGCTGGAAATTTATCCTGTATTAACTAGAGTGGAGAACAGAGACACACACAATTCAAATTCTACAATCAGTGTGTTTTCTGATAGAGATAAAACATCAACCGATTGTTGTGTTAATGACCCTTCTTATGTGATGCAAATCATAGGTGCTTAGAAAAAGCTTAGGAATTCTTCTTAATTTGCTTTAATTAAGTATCTTCCTTCCATTGTTTCCACAATAAAGAAGAGATTATATCGATGCTAACTAAGAAACATGACAAATTCATGATAAGAGCAATTTTTCAAGACTTATTTGGCTTTCATAGTCACATATTTCATTTAAAGCAACCCAATAAATCTTATTTGATAATATATATCTACAATTTCATCACCTCAGTGATGAATCCAGCAATCAGATTAAATACATTTCATCATTGATTCTAATGAAATAGAAGCTCGTTCGAAAATACTATGAGTCGATTGATCCTAATTAGCATTGGCGCACTCTTCCAAATTCCAATCCATGTCTCTCCAAAGCAGGCATGAATGAGTTCAGTGTTCCAGACTCATTAACCTCAGATTGGTTCTGGATCTTCCAATATTTGTTGTGCATGTTTTTGTTCAGTTGTTGGGACCCCAGCAGCTCAAGTACATGACTGTTCTCAAATCCTCCTCTGCCTGCTTAGCTTTCTGATCCCTCAATTTGGCTGAAGAAGCCACAGCAGCTGATGATTGAGATTGAGAAGAAAGCTTGTTGGCCTGAGACAGAGTCCTCACATGATGTTTAGCATGTTGGTGTGCTGATCTTATGACACTGTTCCACCTGCATATGCCCTGATCCTTCAAGGCCTCCACCACTCCAACACTGGCTGCCACTGTCCATGTCCAAGCACGGCTTCTTGAACTCATGATTATGGAATAGATGATGCTAATTTTTTTATGTGGAATGTGAGAAGAAGGTAGCTAATTTCAAGCTTATGAGTGTGTTTAAGAAATATTGGTAAGTTGTTTGATGGAGAAAATAAGAAGCAGGTGTTGTTAATATATAGTGTGATATGGTGACAATGGAAAACACCAGATACTACTGGTAGGTAGCTAGTTTTAGTTTAGGTGCTTGCAAAACCAGAGGCATATATGCACATGGTTTTGGTGCTGTGTGGGGCTGAAACATGCATGAATATGGGATGCTAATTAATTAAATTTGATGATAACTATGACTTTATTCATTTGTAGTTGTTTGTAGGACCACTACTCAAGTTGCATTTTTGCTCATTAGAAACAACAAAAGATGATGTTGGTTGCTGAAATGTTTTTGAGTGCCGGCCCCAAACCCTTTGTGTACTGTATTGTATAGGTAATTAGCTAGGCTAAGAGAGAATCGTGCAGTACGGTATGCGATGTGGGAAGGAGGCACAAAACCAGCTACAAATTGAAAGGTAGTAACGCATAGATCCAATTCATTTCATGCGTCTGATCGATGTGAGTATGTGTGTGTGGATAAGGCGTTGCATAAGAGGCCAAGAGGTTACTATAATTCAATAGGAAGATAAATAATTTTGCCAAAATGCTTTGCACGCCACCTTTAAAACACTAGATATCCTTTGTGAAAAAATTTGTGTAAATTTTCTACGGATTTTCCTTCATAATTGTCTTGCGAATTTTATTTTGAATATGTTTCCTGCGAATTTTAAAGTAAGAATTGTAGAAAAATGCCAAGCAAAATCAACAAGCGAAATGATGAATGTTTTGTGGTTCAAAAACCCATAATTTTACAAGAAATGGTTTGCGAATAGAAAAAAACTAATTGACAAGTTCCTACCGCTTAGTGCACTGACCGTGGAGCGAGAGATTAGTCTCACGGCTGTCGGCTATGGGGATACCTTGGTCAAGACAAAAAAAGTAAGGGTTAGTCTAGCATATACCAAAAGAAAAATTGTTAGTCACCGTTGTTTTAGCTAGGAACGCTGGAAAATTGCTAACATATATAGATAGACATTTTTAGACATACATTTTATGTTAAACATCTATTAAAGATTACTTTAACACTTTTTTGGTAGATGCTAGACTAATAACGACTAGACTAACACTTCTTTGGTAGATGCTAGACTAACTTACTTCAATTAAGTGTTAGTCAAGCATCTACCAAAAAAATGTTAAACTAACTGTTGTTAAGCTAGACTTTTAGTAACCCGTATGAGTAATGACAGATAGACATACACTTTGTGTTACACATTCACTAGATATTATACCCGTGCGTTGCACGGGTATTTACTTACAATATTTTTTACCAATATATAAAAATTATTATAGTTTAATTAAACAAAAATAAAAATATTTTTTAATTATAAATATAAAAAATTTGTGTTAAGACATTTCAATAAATATTATTATAGTTCTTTTTGTATAAATAATTAATATTACTCAAATTTAATTATTAGCATTGAAATAATTTTAACAATTAAAAAATATATTTATTTAATAATATGAAAAATTATTTACTTAATTTAAAATATTTAAATTACGTAAAAAATGTTAATTAATAAGTATTTAATGCCATGAAATAAGTTTTAATATCATTTTTTTATACTTTTTACATGGAAAGTCATTTGTTGTGACATGTCATGACCAAGAAGAATAAATTGATTTTAACTTTTTGAATTACAATAAGTGATAACTTAAATACCATTTTGACAAAAAATAGTCTAAAATGTTATCTTGTGAATAATTTTTTTCAACTTATTTGGTTTGCAAATGTTTTCTCACAGTCGATAGCCATGAGATTAATCCTTAAGACTCTCACAACAAACATTTCTTCCACTTTTGTCATTATTATTTTTCTCTATTATGCTTCCTCGAGTAATTTTTACTAATATATCATAGATTAAAAATGTGTTTAAATATTTTTTTCAATAATGCACATATATGTTATAGTTAAGAATAAATACCTTTTTACAACATTTTTCAATTTTAAAATATTTTATACATATTATTTATAATTAAATAAGTTTAATTTTTTAATATTTGTCAAATGCAAAACTGAAGATAATTTTAGTGTTTTTTTAAAGTCAATTTTAAGTTGATGAATGTTGTTATTTAATGTAAGTAGTTGAATATTTTTTTACAATACAAATTTTTCATTTTTTAATATATTATTACAAAGAAAATTTATTATTTCTTAATGTATTTTAATAAAAAGGTATGAGAGTTATATGGTTTAATGTAAAACTCAAGTCTCTTTTACAGATAAATTGAAATTTTAAAATTTTAAAACTATTTTATCTAAATTATTTGTTAAAGTCTATTATTTTCTTATTGAATTTAATTTTAATATTTGTGAAATACAAAACTCAAGTAAATTTTAAGTTTATGAACGTTGTTATTTAATGTAAGTAGTTAAATGGTTTTTGACAATATAAATTTTTTAAATTTAAATTTTATTATTGTTGAATATATTTATTACAAAGTTTTTTTTTTGCTTGGATGCTTTTAATACAATGCAACACTTGAATTTTGCTTATGTATTTAATGCTAAAACTCAAGTGTGCTTTACATATATATATAGATTATATTTATTTGTGATGATTTTTAACTCTCACGCGGTTAAAACCACCCAAAAATATGTATAATTAATGAATGTCTACCCAAAGTGTATGTCAATTAATTATTATTTTTTTGACAGCAAAAAAAAAGATATTAAGTAACTCTACACAAGTATGATAGTTGATAACATAAAGTAAATTCACACGGACAAGTAGGAAAATGAGCTTCTTCTTCTTCCTTTAAGGTTGCATATATGTATGATTGATGATTGTACCCAAATGGTGAAATTTATGTCAAAATTATTAAGTTAATAAAAATTTCATTTTAAGGCAATTCTTGTTTGAAGTATGGGGTAAATTGCACTTTATTTGAGATTTATTATTATTAATTTATAGTACATTGACCATGTTTATTTTGCGAAATGCACTTACTTCCATTAATTCACATACCATTTAAAATAATGGAGGGGTGTTAATAACTAATTTTATGAGAGGTCAATGCAATAAAATAAACTTCAGGGGATATCAAATGCAATGTCCCTAATAAAATAAGAGTATTTACTGTTTAATTAAATTAAAGAGGGAGATCAGTATAATAATAACAGACTTACATTAATCCTTTTTTTTTACGGCACAGACTTACATTAATCTATTGTACTCATATCTAATAAAAAATAGCAGTCACAGTTAAATGTCAAACAATATAGTTATGGTACTCTCTTGCAGGACTCGAATCATAGATAAATAATGGGACATGCATCTCATGAGGTTAAGTTTTGATATTTACTGAAAGTCTTCTTAATGTGCTTTAAGTATATATCGTCCTTCCATTCTTTCCACAATAAGGAAGAGATTGATGCTCCAAAGAACAGGACAAATTTATGATAAGAGTAATTTCTCAAGACTATTTGGCTTTAAAAGTCACATCTTTCATTTAGAGCAACCCAATAAATACTACTTGATAATATCTATCTACAATTTCATCTCCTCAGTGATGAATCCATCACTTAAAGAGATGTATCAAGCAATCAGATTAAATACATTTTTTACAATTCTTCTACAATTGCTTCTAATACCATAATCGATTTTGAAGAGAAGAATCGAATGGTTTCTGGATTTCAGAATTGATTCTAATAAGAAAAGCTGATCTAAACATGTAATAAGGCCATTCCAAAGCACTGATTAGCATTGGTGCTCCATTCCAAAGAAGCAAAAAAGGCATGAATGAGTGTAGTGTTCTAGACTCATTTATCTCAGATTGGTTCTGGATCTTTGATTTATTGTGCATGTTTTTGTTCAGTTGTTGGGGCCCCAGCAGCTCAAGTACATGACAGTTCTCAAATCCTCCTCTGCCTGCTTCGCTCTCTGATCCCTCAATTTAGCTGAAGGTGCCACAGCAGTTGATGATTGAGATTGAGAAGAAAGCTTGTTGGCCTGAGACAGAGTCCTTACATGATGTTTAGCATGTTGGTGTGCTGATCTTATGACACTGTTCCACCGGCATATGCCCTGATCCTTCAAAGCCTCCACCACTCCAACACTGGCTGCCACTGTCAACGTCCAAGCACAGGTTCTTGAATTCATGATTATGGAGTAGATGATACTAAATTTTTTATGTGGAATTAATGTGAGAAGAAGGTAGTTAGTTTCAAGTTTGATAGGAGTGTATTTAACAAATATTGGTAAGTTGTTTGATGGAGAAAATAGGACGCAGGATGTTGTCAATATATAAAGTGGGATATGGTGACAATGGAAAAAACAGATACTCGTAGTTTTAGTGTGGGGCCAAAAGTAACCAGAGGCTACAGAATGGGGGCGATGTACTCGTGGTTTTGGTGTTGTGGGCGTGGTGGGGTGTAGTGTGGAGCTGAAACATGCATGAATCTGGGATGCTAATTAATTTAATTTTATGAACGTACACTATGACTTCATTTGTAGTTGTAGGACCAGTATACAAGTTGCATATGGCCAATGCTCAATTGCTCATTAGAAGCGACAAAAGATGGTGTTGCTGGCGGCTAACGTTGTTTGTGTGTGAGTGCCCAAAATCGATCCATTGTCTACAGATAAGAGAATCGTGCAGTACGGAACCGGGGTATGCGATGTGGGAGGCACATAGATATAATTCAATTGCATGCGTGTGATCGATGTGAGTATGTGTGGATAAGACGTAGTGGGATCATAAGAGGATAAGAGGTATTAAGCATTTTCCTAACTATAAGGTAAGGTTAGTTTCTTATTCGCAAGGAATTACTAAATTTGTGTCCATGAAGAAAATTATTCAAGATTCTTGCGTTAACGGTGCTGTGAAGAAAATAAATACATGATGTGGAGATCAAAAAAACAAGAGTAAATAAACTATGTTAATTAGGTAGCATATATGAATACGATTCCGCACTCATTCATTCAAATAGTTTTGGGGCAACGGGAACACTTACAGTTTGTTGCAGTTTTTAACCTCCACATATTACATACATAACGATTGAGCACTAAACTTGACTTACCTCATGCCTTGTCGAGGCATTGAACTGACACCGACAGGACTTATGCCTCACTAAGACATTGTGCCTCATTTGGACACACCACATACCACGACGAGATAACCTCGGTCCCGACCTATCCCCTTGCTTACTCAAGACACTTGACTTGGCTAGATATATCCACAATTTTACTACCGTATATATGATTGGATCACTCAGCGTCACGACGAAGCTACTCGGCAATGGACGAGTCATGCAATTTTTTTTTCACACTACTATATAACCTTAGTGAAATCAAGGGCCCAAAGGTTTGATAATGAGCAAATTGCAAAAAGATCATTTCCCGCCTCAAAGCAGTTGACCAAAATCACTAACCAAGGCCAAACGCTATATACCCAAGGATAGGTTGATTGCTAGTCAAGCTAATCCTCACCGCTCATCATCGAAACTTTATGAGATACACAGAAGATCGAAGAATCAGCCACAAATTAAAGTGTGCCACCCCCGAGCATGCTATTTTTTTTAATAGGCAAAAGTTAATTGTTAATTGTTAGTGAATTAGTTCCTTTGCTGGGGTTTGAACCCTGACCCTTCACCCTGCAAAATCTCTTCATTTCCCTAGCTACACCCCCCCCCCCCAAGCAGGCTATGTGTAGTTATCCCTGAGTCCGTGACACCTTTGATCTCTAAGGCGTTGACATGCCTTTGGTCAACTTGAGCCCTAAGGGGATCAGAGGGTTTGCACTAAAACACGTTGCATAGAAGGCAGAGCAAAATGTTCATGTTATCTCAACCATGTCCACCTCGACCTATTTAAAGAAGGCAAGAAGGGAACAATAAGGATGTTTTTAAGTTTTCGAGTTTTAGCTACTTCATCATCTTCTTTATGTAACTTGAGTGTCAGAGTGTCTTCATAGGTACCACTAACGGACAAGCACCAGTCACCACCAATGCAAAGAGTTGTTGAACCAAAGACTACTAATTCATGTCTTTACTCTTTACCGTCTCCTAACTTTAACACTTGTTTGTGTGATTGGTTCGACTTAGTCTAATCAACAAGTAACGTAAATAATCAAATAAGATTTATAATCTCTTACAACAAGAGCTTCATATTAACATAGAGGAAAACTAAAAGGAAATCAAAATCGAGCTTTATAACTTGCACAGTGTAATTTAACTTCGTTGTAAATGGATCAATAATATCTAAAACGAGTGAGGACACAAAAACTTCGGTGGCCAAATTTGAAGCTGATTTTTATTGATATAGCAATTTATAGAACATATATATCTAGTTGTAACACACAAACATACCAATCAACATTTATAATGATCAAAAACCCTCCACGAGTCCACCAATAATGCAGTTAAGAGCACTCAGCTCTCCAGTTTTATACATTAACGGTGGCTGATGGCGTTATGAAGCAGAATTATGGCAAATTTTGTAATTAATCAAGTGCATGTTCTAAGAATTGGGACCCCAAGTGCTCAAGTACATGACAGTTCTCAGAGACTCCTCCTCTGCCTTCCTCTTCCTCTCATCTCTCTGCTGCTTTTTTGAATTGATTGCTGAAGAAGGAGAAGCTTCAGACAGCTTCTTGGCCTGAGATGAGGACCTCATTTGGCTCTGGGCACCTTGAGCTATTGACCTCATGGCGTTGTTCAATTTGCAGTACCCTTGATCCTTCAGTGCCTCCACTACTCCCACACTGGTTGCAACAACAAAAACTCCGCGACACATAATTCTATCCTTTTTTTTGAAACTACAACTTAATTCCCTGAATGTGTGTTTCACTATATTGTGATATCAGTTGCTGAAGAATGAGTTGGTGCATGCTAGCTTATATATAGATAAAGAGACAACTTGAGATAAGGCTTGTGCATGCTTTTGCGGGAATAATAATGAATTATCAGATAAAGTGGTTTTGGCTATTACAAGTGGTTTGGACTATGTGGATAGCCAGAGGTTTTTCTTTACACTCATAGTGGAGCTGTGTCTTCAGTTACTACATAGCTTTCAGCTTTCCTCCCTCTGGTTTTATTTTATTGATTCACTTTTGTCATCATTTAGTTGATAGTGATGGAAATGGAGTTTTGTGTGTTTAAATATTGATGCTACCAAGGTTTTTGGTGCTTGGAACGTGGTTTTGCTATGAGCACATAATATAACTCATTTAGACCCGTAGTTTGGGAGTGATGATGGCATTGTTTATTTTTTTAACACATGAGTATTGATGATAAGGTGGGGGCATACTCAGTGGACCATCATATATAGATTCCGTGTTAGTAGAGAATTGAGTGAAAATGATTGCAAGAAATGCGATGCATTTGTCATTACGGATACACTTGTAGATCAGGAGATGAATTACACTTCAGATGAAAGCTATAGTGTTTCTATAACTGATCACTTCGATCACGAGCTTATTTAACCAAATCTTAGATAACCAATTATGTTTAAGATAACAGTAATGTTTCTTAGGCATACGAAAGACACGACATTCATCTGACAATTGCATATTATGGCTTGTGGTTGTTACTAACCACCCCAACATTAGTGTATTTTAAAAAAAAAATTAATGATTTGGGAAGACTATTGTCACTCCCGTAAAATTTGCGTGTTTATTGGCAGATGTTAAAATCTCTGCTAAATTTTCTTTTATACTTTTCATTTAGCGATTGTCAAAAACAACCACTAAAGTTGGATGTCAATTAAATTTTGTGATGGGGAACTATGTATAAAGACTCTTGAGTCAATTAGGTTAGAAATATCACACATTTTTTAGGGTCAATTTCCTATGGTTTTTTTTTTTTTAATATGTATAAGTGGTAGGTAATAATTCAAATATACGTTTTTATTAATAAATTTTTTGATCCGTACTTAAGATGAAGTCATACCAATATGATAAGTTAATTAGACAACCACGTAGATGAAATTGTATTTAATTGTCTAGTGAGTGGACGTATAAGGATTAAGGACTATAGTTTTTAATCATTCACTCACCTTCAAGAGATAAATGATCAAGCTAATATCAGATGAAGTTGAATAAGGAGTACTCGAAGTTTATTCAATAGGAAATTTTAATTACTTTTCTTGGTTTTTTTTGGTCAAATTACTTTTCTTTGTTATATTAGTCTTTTCCTAAGAAGTACTACATCTCTTACAAATTTCTAGCAACCAGTGTATGCATTTCTAAGTTCTAACCATCTGCTTCTGTAGAATACACAACTCAACAATATCTCTCAGTCATAATACATCATCAACACAGATAACTCAATCACACTATCACAGGCTGTAAATAATTTGATCAATTTGACACGCAAAATATCAAATGTTATATTTATAAACTTATAAGCACTCAAGTATTCACATAAAAGGAAAGTAATAATTTTATCAATTTCACATACAAAATATCAAAATGTTATTTACATTTACATATATAAGTTGATGAGAGTTTTGAACCTCTGCTCCCTAATATAGTCAGGACCCCAGGTACCCAAGAACATGACAGTTCTAAGAGTTTCTTCTGTTTTTTTAATTAGTTATGCTTCCCCATTAGAAAATTGATTGGTGTAGCCATGATAGAACATTGTGTTTGGTGTCAAATTACAAATATATTTTGATAAAATAAAATGCTTGACCACAACCCCTCAAGATCAACAAGGATTCACAAATGTAAACTAAGCAGTCATTCTCATGCCTCTTTTAAACTTTCTTTGATGGTGTTAGAAGTCCCACATTGGCTAGAGATAAGGCCAATCAAGTGTTTATAAGGGTTGTGCAAACCTCAACTCTTGAGCTAGCTTTTGTGGTTGAGTATAGGCATCCCAATTTCTAATATGGTATCAGAGCCTATCCTAGATCCATTTGTTGTGTGGAGACCTCCCATATTTGGGCCACCCGTTGTTGTTCCCACGTTCCAGTCTGTTCAATCCTGGACGTGAGGGGGTGTGTTAGAAGTCCCACATTGGCTAGAGATAAGGCCAATCAAGTGTTTATAAGGGTTGTGCAAACCTCAACTCTTGAGCTAGCTTTTGTGGTTGAGTATAGGCATCCCAATTTCTAATAGTTATGATTCAAAGTAAGACTACTATATTAATTCTACAAAGACATTAGTAGTTTTACAGATTAAAGTAGTATGTTCCCTTTGAATTCCACGGCAGAAAATGTATCATCTTCTGCAATTCATTGACAAGGTATGCAAATACTAAAATCTGAGTCAACTAATCAAGGTTGACCAAAAAAGAGTCAAACAATCAAACGATTAAAGTTAAGAAACACTTGACGTGTTGTGGCTTTAATAAGGAAATTCTCACTGAAACCACCTAATGGAACCGGTCACAGATGAAATTTCTCAAACCTCTCCTACATTTCATGATTTTTCCCTTCATTTTTCAGCTTATATAATCCAATATATGTCATATTTGAATGTGAATGTGACTGATCCAAAAATCAAAATGAATCTGCTTTCAGTTCCCATTCAGCCACAGGTTAGAGGGAGAAATATCAAATACCGTAGATGAGAAGCAAAGTATAGCTTCCTCTAACAAGTGACAAAAATACTATAGTAACATATTCTGTTTTCTTTTTACATAAATTCAACTAATCTAAAAAAATTTCATAAAAATTTAAAATATTTTTATAATTTATTTTAGAACAAAATATTCAGTGTCACCGCTAAATTTCAACGTGTCATTATATCAGCGGTTCCTTAGACAATTGACAAGAAAAGGTTTTAGATACAGTTTGAGGTTGAGACACTTCACAGTGTGGATAAGCTTTTTTCGTTTTCAGGTTTCCATCACAAACGTTTGAAAACAATGCAAGTCTCTCTTCTGAATTTTGTCCTCTCATGAAGGACATTTTCTAACTTTGATACCATTTCTCCTCTCTCTTTCTCTCTTTTGTTGCATTTCCATTTCCATTTCCATCCATGGCTGCTCTCACCTCTCTGTCTTTCTCAGCAGTGACTCAATGCTCAGAAAGAAAAGCCACTCTATCCTCCACTCGTTTCCTTGCTTCCAATTCTGAGGTCTTTAGGATTCGAACCGACTTCTCTTACCATTATGGGGGTGTTCGAGCTTCCAATTCTTCATCTAAAATGGTTATTCAATGCATGTCTTCTGAGACAGGTTTGTGCCTTTGTTTGGTTCCATATCATCAAGTGTGAGATCAGGGAAGTGATTCTTTTCAAGATTTTAACATATTTATGCCTTTGTGTGTAAGAACAAAATTGAAGTGGATAGAAATAAGAAAAGAAACTGAAACCTGTTCTATTTTCTGGAAGAAAAATATCATATAATCACTTAATTAGCATGACATCTGGCTTAACAAAGGAAGAGGTTCTTCATATTATTTATTATGGGTTTCTCTTTATTAGTATGCACCTCCATTTAGACATTTGCATGTATGATTAGCATCTTCAGACTAAATTTGCATGCTGCATGCTGATGATTAGATCTTATCTTGTGTATGCGATGGTTTGAACAGTTCGGCATTGAATTTGTTCCTATTTCTAGCAAGTAGTACCAAAAAGGGAAGAGTAAATAAGAGTAGAAATTGAACCTCATATTATCAGTATTTGGTAATGGTTTTGTCTATTTACTTGATTTGCAGATGTTCCTCCCCCTGTTTCCGAGACAAAGTTAAGTTTTCTTAAGGCATATAAGCGACCAATCCCTAGTATCTACAACAATGTCCTGCAAGAGCTGATTGTCCAGCAACATTTAATGAAATACAAGGCATCATACCGGTATGACCCTGTGTTTGCTCTTGGTTTTGTCACTGTATATGATAAACTCATGGAGGGGTACCCTAGTGATGAGGACAGAGATGCCATCTTCCAAGCCTACATCAATGCATTGAAGGAAGACCCAGAACAATACAGGTTAAAACATTGAGAAATCTTGCTTTATATAGTATTATGGTTTACTTTAGTGCTTGTTTTGATCAGCGTTGCCAGAATTGATTATGGTAAAAGTGAGTTGAAAGTGATGTGATCTATCTTCGAATAAGTTTATGGAAAGAGTGATTTATATAGTGTAATGTTGTGAAATTCAGTTACGAAACACTCAGTTGATTATGCCTACCACAGATGCTACCCTCTTTAGCTTCTCTACATAATTGATTTTGGGCCAAAATCAATTCTCTAAGCTCATCGCCAAACATCTATATAACCACCTAATAGTGATTCTGGTCAATGAGAATTGATGCGAAAACTCCCAAATGTGGAACTAGACACACACTTAGTTGCATCTCAAGAAAATGTACCTGTGGGAAAAAAATTAACAGACATGATAGCAGCATTATCTCTGTCCTTTTTGTTTTGCAGTGGATTTGAATAAATTGCATCTGAGTTTTTTCTATCTTGCATGAATTGATGTTTTATATTATTATGCTGCACAGAAAAGATGCACAAAAGTTGGAAGAGTGGGCCCGGGCTCAAAACCCAACTTCCCTGGTTGAGTTTTCATCCAAAGAAGGAGAAGTGGAGGGGATCTTAAAGGATATTGCAGTAAGAGCAGGGGGAAAGGGTGAATTCAGTTATAGTCGTTTCTTTGCTGTAGGCCTCTTTCGTCTTCTTGAGTTGGCAAATGCAACGGAACCAACAATTTTGGAAAAGGTTACTCATTCATTTTAGGCATCATGGCTTATTATTTGAGTTCATTCCAATACTTACTCATGTTATTTTGGTTTTACGAGATGAAGTTGAACCTATAAACTCTAGTTCTCATTTAGACTAAGCACTAGCAAAATGCAAGCAAGAAACTCTAACATATTTTGAAGTGATTAAATGGCTCACCTGATATGTCTTCCTCCTAGGATTGTTCTCAATATCAAGATTGCAGAAGTATCAATTTCATACATCTTAGTGAATGTTTGTGGATTTATTATTACTTAATCTTTGGCATCAAAACAACAGCTTTGCGCGGCTTTGAACATTGACAAAAGAAGTGTTGATCGGGACTTGGATGTGTATCGTAATCTGCTTTCTAGGTTGGTTCAAGCTAAAGAGCTGCTAAGGGAATATGTTGACAGGTAAAACTCATCAAACCTTTTAGTACACTTAAGTTGTTTTCTCTTTAGTGGTCATGTCATTAAAGAGAATCCAACCCCTGAAGAACCTGACATTCTTGTTCCAGTAATAGATATGGCTGGTTTACAGTTATAACTTGTTTGTTCTCCTCTTTAAGATTTTGATTCATTGAAATGATATTTTGCTACAGGGAGAAGAAGAAAAGAGAAGAAAGGGCCGAGCCACAGAAGGCTAATGAGGCCGTTACAAAATGTTTGGGGCATCAATTGTCTGTCCTGTAGTCTTCTGAAACAGTCTCCTGGTTAAGACTTCTTATCCTTGACATGCATTTTTCTCGATCCTATGAGTTGGATAAGCAGAGAAAATGCTTGATTTCCCATATTGTACTTAGGTAAAATGTAATCTTTTATCATGGTTAGACACCAACCCTTGTTTCCCCAAAACAACAATTCACCCGGCCATCACCGTTGCATGTATTTTCTCCTACCAGTTAGTACAAATGTATTACTTCTCAAACGCAAGCTGAAGGCATATATTCTGCCCATAGTTTCGTGTTTTCTTTCTTTTCTCCCCCAACATTTATGTGTGTGCACTGCACAGACACACACAGAGACTCACCATTTGAAATCAATTTTATAATTAATTTGCTGTCATTAATAACTAATTTGTAGTTCTAAATTTGCATTTTACCTTTGTATTATATTGTTTTTGTACAGTCTATTCCCGTTTCAGGGCTTTCCTTTGTTTTTTTTTTGGTTTCATAATTAAGATATGGTCGAGACTCGGAAATCACCTTAAGTGGATAGGCCTCTCCTAGTAAATCGTTTTCCATATGCACCGCCCAAAAATTGAACCCTAAATTAGATGCTTAGAAAAATTAGTTATCTACCGGCTGAGCACGACCATTGTTGGTTCAGGGCTTACTTTTCCTTCTAGTGGCTTCTTTCCTCCATGACCCTGCTACAATGTGTATTGTAGGAAAAGCATATTCAATTTTCAACTCTCCAATTGAGTGATTGGCTCCTCACAATTATATGTGGAACATAGGGTCCATCTAAGTACAATCTCCTTAACACTATCATATAAATTCAATGGGCGATCAAACAAACTGAATCGAAAACTTTTGGAAGATTATTTTCATTAGATTAAACGGAATCATACTTGCCACCCCAAAATAAATTAGAAATCATTCTTACTCGGATGTGTCTAGCTTGAGCACTGACACTAGGACCTACCAAACCTGGAGCAGACTGCAAAAGCTCGGAGTTACTTTGAATCTGTATAACGAAGCAATTGTTGCATGATGCATCTCAATTATGGTTTACATTTATCATGTTTGTAAAATAACGCTACTAGAATTGAGCAAATAGGTGATACAATTGATGGGGTCAGCGATAAATACTTTCCAGGTCTTAACTAAGATGAGCAATATCTACCTCATCTGGGATTTTAAATGTTTCTGCCGCCCCAAACTTCCTAAATTCATCTGCAAGAGTCTCTTCGTCATTTTCATCTTCTTCGACATCATTATGATATGGTGATGATGGATCATTCACACTTTTAGACCGGGAATCATGAGTAGCGAGCATGTTAACCTGGCCAAGGTGAGAAATTTCTACCAAAACAGTATCATCGTCAACTGGGAGGGGTTGCT
Source organism: Lotus japonicus (assembly GCF_012489685.1). NCBI lineage: Eukaryota > Viridiplantae > Streptophyta > Magnoliopsida > Fabales > Fabaceae > Lotus > Lotus japonicus. The sequence goes on along the minus strand of NC_080043.1, from coordinate 85,239,284 downwards.
TCCAAGGTTCCCCATCAATCCTCATAAATGTATGATCTGCTGCACCTTTGTGAAACTCAAAGCGGATTCTGTGTGCCTAATGCCAAGGTAATTTCAAACCATTTTAAATTCCAAAATCAAGAAAAAAAATATTTGGTTACAAATCACTTCTATGTAAGTAATTGTTGGACAACGTTTCCAAAAGAAAGCTCATTTAGATAAGAAGAATGTCTCTGGTCTGAAAATCAATAAGTACAAAAGCGATATATGTATCCAGTATTTCAGCGGATACCACATACCTGAGCAAGTCGAGTCCCATGTCCATTTGGAGCAAGTAACACAAGCCCGTGCCAGGCATCTCTAAAACCAACAACTTCTATAAGCCCGCCATCTACGTATGGAGGTGTCAAATCTCCCTATATATTCGATCAAGATAGCATATTCAAAGATTTGTTTTTCGACATAAAGATGCATAAAAAAATTCAGTTATTCAGTACTCCTTCAACTACTTGCACAACTTAAGGGGAAAAAATGACATAACAAAATAATTCATTTCAGAACTAGGTTATGAAATTTACATCATGCTGCTGCTTCCTGTTTGGTGTACCCCATGGATTCAATCCTCCAGAAAAGCTAGGCAAGTTAAGGCATACAATTGACCGGATGCTGTATATAAAATGGAAGGAGAAGTAATAAACACATCAGATATTATGAAGCAAACAGGAACAGCAGATGAACAAAAGTGGAAGTTGATATAAGTGGCCTTTTTACTTTATATTATTCAACTCAAGTTGCCAGTGTGAAGAGACATTGATCATCCAATAATCAACAAGAGCAGCAATGAATGGGCATTATTTACATGACAGTTAATTTGATAACCTATCAAGCATAGATAAGCGTGGTTATGGATCTTTTGCAATTTGAAAATGCAGTAGTTTTTCCATTGACCTGATTTTTTCATGACCTTCTCGCTTCTCTTTACTAAAGATACATATGTAGCTTAACTTAATTGACATTGTCCCAGGTTATAAGACTTTTGGTTTGATGTTGAGGTCAGAAGTTCAGTCCCCCACTAGGCTATCTCCCCTGCCCCTCCTTACCCAAGTGGCTACACCTTCAATATAACAAAATATAAGGAGAGTACAAAATGATTTTACCTGGAAGGTATGTGCAGGTCTTCCCAATGACCATGTGCTTTCATGATTTTTACTTTTGCAAGATGTGCTATGTTCCTGCATTCAATGATCAAATTGAATTTACTTGAGAAAGAATTCTTATGACGGACCAATGAAAGATGGGCATTAAGTATGCAGTTGGTTCATATGCCTGTGTAGTTGGTTCATTTAAACTAGTAGTTTTGAAGAATGAAAAGAACTACATATAACATTTTCAAATGACTAGAAGTGTTCTCAGTACGAAGCACCCTATTTACAACCATTTATATTATTTAATTTGACATTTAAACAGAAGGAAAATAGTAAAAGAACTCTTCAATTATGATATCTTTTGAAAAGGTTTCTACATGTATCATTGTACACTCCAATCTATGGACTTGGTTAAACAAGACTCATCATCATTGAGAAACCAAATAAGCTAAAACCAGTACTAAGTTTCTATTTTATGATTTCATAGGCTGCAACCAGATAAAATGGAAAAATCTAAAGAATTCTGTTATACTGATGTAGTGAATGATGTTATTACTTTAGCTTGCTAGTTCCGATCACTGGCCAAAAGTGAAACTTGAATACGGAAAAATATGCTAAATTTGATCTTGAGACATTAGCGAATGCTGCCATGACCATGGGATTGTGGTATATTTTAGAATTCACCGATTCCTCTAGCGTAAAAGCATAAAGAAAGTACATACATAGACTAAATAGACCACCAGCAAGTGTATAACATAATTTTTGAGATTGAATTTGGAAGTTCTATCTGTATAGCCTTACAAATTTCTTAATGTAGAGAATGTTGATAACTCACTCCCTCATCCTGGAATTAAGTAACAGTGTTAGGTTCTCAATGGTGAAGAAGCAGTATGTAGTGCCAAATTAATTAATGAATTAATAAATTAATAGTGGGATGGAGAAGTCATTCTACAGAAAGTAAGCCAAAATAATAAAATTGAATTCAAGATACCCATTATTTAGTCAGAACAAGCTGCAAGTTGTCAATTTAACTAAATTTCATAAATAGATTTCCTATGTCACTTCTGTAGCATATAGTTTGTGTGTGAACTTTCATGAATTTACAAAAGCCAACCATAAAATCATAAAAGAAACACAAATCCTTTGTCCAATCCATGACAGATCTACATGAACTTACCTGGAAGGGGGGTGGAATAGAGAAGCCAAAAACCATCCTTGTGTGCATCCAAGCTTGGCATAAGTACTCTGGCAAGATAGAAATCAGAACAACATAATCAATCGCAAAAGTTGAGGAAAGTACATCCCTGTGATTTTAAACTACGTAGGCTTTCCAATTAAGGTGAGAAGGACAAAGCAGTACTGCTATTAACTTTCTGCACATTGCTTTTATGTATTCTGTATTCACTACAATTACTGAAAAAAGAAATATACCTGATTAACCAATTGGTTTTTGAATTTTTCAGGATGCAATTTACGTTCAGAATGAAATGCATAAGAAATTTGAGCATCCATCCCTGCAGCCAGGAGTCATAATTTTCTTAACAACTGTTTAAGTAAAGATGGATAGACAGAATTTAGGAAGTAAATTCTCTCCAATATATTATATGATCTAAAAACATTCTAGAGAAGCAAAGCCAGTTAGCACTAATGATGAAGGAAATCAATGAATTTTACTTAATTAGCACGCAACATAAAATGATACAATTTTTTTATCATTACATATTTATATTTTTCAGCTCACGTAAAAAAAGTAAGTTTTACTGCTGAAGTTAATTTAAACAGGATTTACATTGTCATAAGTTGATATTACTCAAAAATGACCACAGGATGAAAAACAGACAAAACTAAATATTATCATAGTGCAAAAATCAACTAATTCATACATACGGGGAAAAGGGAAAAAAACTTTGACAGCAAGGTAAAGTCAAGTATAGAAGAAGCCAGGAGAAGCTATTCTTACCCATGCTGAAGTAATTCCAAAATCCCCCGCGAAAAGTATGGCAACCTTCCTACAGTAAAACACAGCAATACAAGGAGGTAAAGTGAGTAGGTAAGAAGCCAAAACCCGTGAAAACTCAAACTGAAGCAATTGTTTTTTTGAAGAACTACTGTCAATCCACAGTTTAATTTATGTGAACTTCATTCGTAAAAATTATAAAACAGGGATAAAGTAACAAAGTATGCAGATATCTTGTTGTACTTAAATGAAGAAAGCAAGTTTCCTTCCAATAATAGTTCAAAGCAAAAATCTCACATCAAAGTCGGCATAATTTAGTTATAAATCCTATATCATCCAGTCATCCTTAAAAGAAGTTGCCAACCATCCAGTCTCCATGAACCAGATTTAAAATCAGATTACAAAATAGTGAATGGTAAAATATCTTACAATATTAAGCTCATCTGCCTCAGATACACGATGGAAGGCATGCAAAGAATGCGGTAACTCAAGAGGTGCAATTGGATCACAAGGACCTTGTTTTGGAGCCCTCATGCGCATAAGAATGTGCCAGCTGATGGTTTAGCAAAAAAAAAACACCAATCATCAGAAAACAAGTAACTGGTAGAAGTAATCTATGAAAAGTTTACCAAAGATCTTGAACAAAAAATAGCCCTTAGAAAATCATCATATATTTGCTTTGGGTTAAGGAGCATTAAGGACTAGGGGAGTCAATACGGGGAAAAATCAAAACACACAAAGAAGAAAAAAAAGAACTCCTAAACTAGAGAAACCACTAAAATGCCCCTTAAGAGAGCATAAATAATGAATACAAAAGAGTGAATAGAAATAATAGGCTTGATTGCACTTTTGGTCCCTCTACTATGACTCGTGTGATTTTAGCCCCCAAATAATTTTAAAATTCTTCAAATCAGCTTCTTCTCATAATCCAGCAAACTGAACCAATTAAACCATTTAAACTTTTTCCACAAAGAACGCACCAATTAAAATATCATTTTTCAACTAAAGTTCCACCTCTTCGAAACCCTCACATCATTTCCTATCAGATCCTTTACATCTCATCAAATATCTACCAATTTATTGGATTCTAAACTTTTAAATTTTCTATTCCATATTCATTCAGAATCCCCAGCTATTTAAGTAAAAACTGAAGACTTTAAATAGAGATGTCAGTGGAAAGACTTCATTATAACAGTTAAAAAATTATGAAATTAAATTTGAGGAACAAATTAATCAGGGGACCAAATTTGCACATCGATCAAAATAGAGAGACTAAAAGTGTAACTAAACCAAATTAATATATTAAACAACAACTAGCATGATGGTTTCAGATTAACAATGTATGTGAAGAACACACTACAAAATAATAACATATTGAACAGGTATCCATAAAATGGAAATTAAATTAGTAAACTGAAAAGAAAATCATAAGTTCCTAATGGGGATATCTGAATAATCAATTGATTTTACATTGACGGCTAATGCAGCTATCCCAATTCCCAACTATACTATCATAAACCCTGCACAAAATCAATTCAGGATTGTAATCATGACCTGGCAACTTCTATTTATTATTTTATTTTATTCAACAATAAGTATGCTTGAGAATTTCCTCAGTAGTAGAAGAAAGGAATTATAACAGTTAAATTAGTAAACTGATATGCGAGTTACTGCAGAATGACCAAATGGTACTTAATTATAAGATGAAACAAAAGGACAGAAAATCATTACTTGTCTATTTTCATTTCCTTAGCTTTCATTACTTGACCCAGAAATGACTCAACTGATTGCTCGTTCGTTCCTGGGTTCCTCTTCCCCTGCAATAAAGCAGTAGAAATTACTGACTTTGATCATTTTCAGTTTTTACTTTTCTGATAATGTTTTTCATACAGTCACAGCTACAACTGAGTGCACCCTCAAATTCAAGTTCAACTTCAAATTGAACGGCATAATAGGAACCACAATCTTATATATTAAGGGGAACAATGAATCTATCAAGAACCAACTGTCCTAAAAGTTGAAGTTGTGGGGTGAAAACACATGAATAATTTTATAATATATTTCTAACATGCCCCCTCATGCACCTTTGAAATTCAACATTTTTATCATAAGAATAATAGGGGCAATAAGTATCCATCTCAAGACCGCTTTGTCATAGAGGATTTGAATACCACCATGTCTTAAACCAACTATTCCAAAAGCTTGAGTTGTTGGGTGCAAAGTGCAAATACATTAATGATTTTATAATATGTTTCGAACACAATTGTTATTTAAAAATGGGAAAAAAGAAGAAGCTAATGAATGGAAAACGTCGGAAAAGTTCAGGAATAAGCAGCATAGTATTCTAATTTTGAACAACATCCACTCAAACAAGGAATGTGAATCAAGACAATTAAAAACATATGTGAAAGCTACAGCTTATAAACTATCAAATCATAGCAGGGTCAGCAGAATGTTTTAACGTACTTCATTTTTTCATTAAAATCAAACAATATAGAAACTGCAAATTCCTACCCAACCAAATGCAAATGGTAGATTATTCCCGGTGCCCAACGGAACGGTGGCAATGGGCGGCGAATGAGATAGCTTGAGATCACAAACAACTCCAAGTAGCCAGCCAGCTGTTCCATCACCCCCTGCAACCTAAAAAACTCAAAAAATAAATAAGCATTTGCATCTAAAATTCCCTACACAAGATAGAAAAATCATGGTTGAATGGTTTAATCATAAACTGATAAACAAGAACCAGAACTCACAATCAATCTCAACCTCTCCATAGTCCTTATAGCCAATTGATCACCCTGAAGCTTGAGTTTCTCCAAATTAGCATAGATTTTGCTGAGAACCTTATCAGGAGCGTGTTCCCCCAAATCAAAAACCTAAAAAAAAACACAGACACACACTATAATCAATCCTGCACAACAAGATGAAGAACAAACAACACAACACAAGACCTGTTTCTCGTTGAGAAGCGCACGGTACGTCTTCAAGAGTTCCCCTCCAAGCTGACCACCGCTCTTGGAGTTAACGAAAACGAGCACGGGACACACAGGTCCATCGATCTCGCCGTCGCCATTGTCAACCTCAGCCCCCGGCACGAGGACGTGGTTGGGGATCCAGAAGTTCTTCAGGAAGTCGGAGTTTCGAGAAGCCATTGTTGTCGCATTCAGCTGGTGAAGCGTGATTGTGAAGGAGGAATGGGTGAGGGAATGCGGAATGTGAAGGAAATGATCATATACGGGAATGGAAGCAGAGTGGAAAGCGTCACTTCCTTGCCATGTTAATGTTAGAGTGAGACGGAGTGGATGAATTGTTATTGGATCATCTTACATGTCACCAACTAAAGTACAGTTGGTTAAGAAGGCCACACACCAAGCGCATCAGCCTGCAAACGAGGCATAACATCCGCTAAAGGAGAGTTCCAAACAGTGAAGGCACTCGCATTTGTTAAACCAAGCTTAGCCAAATGATCTACAACGGCGTTGCGTTTCCATGAACTAAGCATTACTGATGGTCAAATTGTTAGTAACGTCAAATAACTATTAGTCTTAAAAAAAATAACAATTTAGTGACAACCACAACATTGTCAATAAACATTTTCAACAATTTTTTAAATGCGCTGATAATGTCAACAATATTAAAATGATAGACGTTAGCAACATTACCGATTGTCGCCAGCGTAGCGTCTGTTCCAAGTCTTCGTAATATAGACTCTCATCTAAGTTGATCATTCGAAAAATTTTTACAACTTTTGGTCCTAAGAAAAAGTTGAAAGAACAAGTGACCCAATTTTACTTACATGACAAATTTTCCATTGGGTATTGTAATCGACAGTTTTCAAAGACTGTCACAAAGTAAAAAGCTTGAAAAACTAGTGTGTTTCTTGCGATTTTCAGCATTTTTTGCACAGTTTAAACCCCCCACAAGTATCGGGTGTCTAAGTGTTTTTCACCATAAGTGGTTTACCAATCATTTTTGTAAAGCATCAAGGCGTAAAGATGAAATAACAGCTGAAAGAGGAATCCTCCATTCACAACGCAAAGTTCTCTCGCTAAAAGCTTGTCTAGCCTAGAAATCCGCTGCATTATTTCTATCTCGAGGCACCATCTCAATTCTGACATTCCATCCCCAAGCAAATTTTGCTTTAATTCTCGCAATAATATCCCTGACCCACCCAATAGTTAGAAACATCCACATTCAACTGGAATACCTTCACCACATTAGCATAATCTGACAGACACAAGATATCTCTGTAACCAAGATCCCAAACCAACTGCAATTCAATTTCAACCGTCCATAACTCAGCTGTGTACATGTTCCCTAGGCCATAGCTAACAAGCACAATCCAGGTACCAACCCTATCACGAGTCACCGCAGCGTAACTCATACATCCCACATTGTGTATTCACACAAATTATATAAGAGTACTAGTTTTTTACCATCTAGTTTCTACTATTTTTTAAAAAATCTTTGGTTCCTACTACATAATCTAGTATCTCGGCAAATTCTCTGGTGCCCAAAGTATTTTTTTGGTATGGTACATGAATGATTTGGACCACTCAACTAACTACATCTGTAATATTTATTATTATTAATATTAAGAAATAAAACTTAATTTAATTATAGAAAAAACACTGAAACTTATGATGTAAAATGCATTTTAGCCCCAAAACATCTAAGTATTTAGGTTTTCTGTCTCTTCCCCAAACAGACATCTGAAACCTACACTTGCAGAAATAACCCTTGCGATTTCAGATCTCCCTCATCTTCCATTCCTAATCTGCAAAATCAACATCAATTCTTGCCTCCACAACCGTACCTCTCCTCGCATTCGCATTCGCATTCGCAGTCCCGCGCGGTGATTTCCTCCTAGAGGTTCATTCATGAAAAAATCACTTTTGCTCCTCAGATTTTATCCATCTGATTCGTTCCCTTGTGTTGCGGCTACGACGACGGTCGTGCAGAAGCATGGGTAGTCTGACGTGGTCGATGTCTCGGCGTGGCATCTCCATGCTTAGAAGCTATTGCATCTGCTCCATCTTCCTTTACGTCTGTTTCCAACTGATTCTGGTTTTGAATTGTGGGTTTTTTGGTTTGAATGGTTGAAGCTTTAGGGTTCTATTGAGAGCTTTTGGGTTTTAATAGATTCTTGTTTATCGGATTTTGGTTTGAACGTTGCTCAGTTTTGTTTTGACTGGGAACAAAGGAGAAGATTGAGAAATTGAACTTGAGTGAGATTAGTGTGTTGGTTCTGTAATGATTTTTGAAGAATATGAAAATGGAACACTCTAATGATTGAAATAAAAAGAAGCATGTAATTACAGAATAAAACTGGGGTCTTTACATAATTAATAAAATAATAAGGATATATTAGAACACAGAATAAATTTATCTTAGGTGTCTTAATATTATTTGTACATGTCACTCCTGTACCTACACTCATTTGTAATTGTGGCTACGCACATAGTATCTCTATCATTTTTTTCTTCTTTTCTATATTTTACGCATTTAAAAACATCCCACGAGTTGCAACCTCAAGCAATGAAAAATTATTTAAAGTGAGTGACCCCAAATGTTCTTTCTTGCCTCTGCAGTCTGCATCATCTAAAATCTTCTGAACCAGTCGGCAGAAACATGGCAGATGAAATCAACCATGCTGCAGTGACAATCTTAGACCGGTGTGAGGTTGCTCCGCCACCAGGTTCACTTCCTTCAACCACTCTCCCCCTCACTTTCTTTGACCTTCCATGGTTCTACTGCCTCCCCGTTCAACGCATCTTCTTCTTCAACTTCCCACACTCCACCAACCACTTCCACCATTCAGCACTCCCCAAGCTGAAGCAATCTCTCTCCCTCACCCTCCAACACTTCTTCCCCTTCGCTTCCAATCTCATCGTCCCTCCACAACCTCACACCGTCGCCGCCCCTTACATCCGCTACCTCGACGGCGACTCCCTCCCCTTCACCGTCGCAGAGTCCAGCTCAAACTTCAACCTCCTGGTTTCAGATTCCCCGCAAGACGTTCGAAACTGGCACCCTCTTGCTCCCACTTTACCCTCACCTCGTACAGAGGAAGATGGCACACGTGTAATACCTCTCATGGCCATTCAGGTAACAATCCTACCAAACTCTGGTTTCAGCATCTGCTTCACCTTCAACCACCTTGCTGCTGATGGAAGATCACTTCACCATTTCATCAAGTTCTGGGCCTCTGTTTGCAAATCAGAAACAGGGGATTTTGCTTCTTCTACTCTGTCTCTTCCTTTCCATGACAGAGACAGAGTCAAAGACCCAAAAGGGCTTAAGCTTATCTACTTGAAAGAGCTTCAAGATCCAGCTTCACAGCCCATGGAATTCGCAGGCCTTGTGCGAGATGTTTTCGCTAACAAGGTACGCGCCACTCTTGTGTTGAGTCGTGAACGAGTTGAGAAACTTAAGAACTGGATGATCATTCTTTCTGGGCTGCAGCGAGTTTCGACCTTTATTGTGACATGCTCCTTGGTTTGGGTTTGTTTGATAAGGTCAGAACAGAGCAAAGGTGATGGTTGTGTTGCTAAAAGCAATGATCAACTCTGCTACTTGGTTTTCTTAGCAGATTGTCGCGATCATCCTGAAATTTCATTGCCTTCAACGTACTTCGGGAATTGTCTAGCTACTTGCATTGTGGCACTCAAGAGGAGTGAGTTGGTTGGAGAAAATGGGATTGTTGAGGTTGCAAAAGCTGTTCAGAGGGAGATTAGAAATTGGAAGAGTGATCCTTTACGAAATGCTGAAACATTGATGTCAGATTACAGAGAAGTAGCAAAGCCAGATCAAAGTGTGCTAATAGTTGCAGGGTCGCCAAAACTGGGAGTGTACGAGACTGATTTTGGGTGGGGGAAGCCTAAGAAGTCTGAATCAGTTCATATTGATATAACAGGATCAATTAGTCTCTCTGATTGTAGAGACAATGAAGGTGGAATTGAAGTTGGGTTGGCGCTTGAAAGGATTCGAATGAATAATTTCATCAATATCTTAGAACAACAATTTGTAGATATTAATGTAGCATGTGAATGAATCATTCATGATTGTACTATTACTACTACCTGTTTCGCTTGACTCATTTCTTAGTAGGTTTTTTCCTTCAGTTTGAGTAAACATTCTGCTCCATTGGTTTATGTAGTCTTAGTTCTTAGTAAGCAGAGTGATTGCTCAAGGTGTGTTGTACAGTTCTTAAAAGAAGTTTGAATATTCAGGTGCATTTGGTAAGTGAATTCATGTATCTCATGATTCCTCTAGCAAATAAATTCATTCCTCACTGAATTGTCTGTTGGAAAAAAATAGACCTGTCTTCTGCAAAAACAATGTAAAGTTAAAATGTTTAGATAGTGATTTGTGACTTTGTGCAGCATTACTTGTTCTAAATATGGGTCTGATCATAAGTCTGAATACTCAAGTAATGCGTCAAACAGTTAAACTATAGAGTAATTACCTATAAGGTTCTGACATTAGTCTAATATATATGGGTCTAATTAATGAACTAAAACGATCTTAATCTTTTTAATTTATACTGCCCTTTTTGTCATCACATGCACACCAAGCTTGGAAAAGAGAGATGTAAACATAAAGTGTTATAAACACTAATATCATGTAAGCACTAAGTAGTACGATGCAGCATGGTAAAAAAAATACATTGTCCATGTACTGATGTACACAATACACAATTAAAATATAAAAACATAATGAAACTAATCATCACTTGCCACGATTTAGGTATTCTTGAAACATTTGGTGAGCAACTTGAAAACCTTTTTGAAATGGAGTCCTAAGTCGCTCTAAAACCGTCTCTACTGACAAGAACTTCATGGCGAACATTTTTTAACTTCAACCATGTATAAGCTAGAGAGTCACAAATGAAAACTTGATGTTCATTCCATATTTCCATTTGTCTTGTGCATCTTTGTAGGCTTGAAAGTCTGGCAAAGAGAAGCAAGGTCAAGTTCAAGGGGGTGTTATTATCAAAATTCTGAATTCGAACAAATGAAGTAGAACCCCAGTTTTCAAGGTAAGAAATTGAAAATTGGCTAAGTCTGATGAAGTTTCAAGTCGAACCAGACCAAGTGTGAAAGACTTGGAAAGTCGAGGCAAGCTTGGCAAAGTTCATAGTACTTTTCTGCGGATTTTGTAACGAAATTTTCCTTCAATAACTTCCAAAGAAAATCCACAGGAAAAGTGGGGTTTTTTTATGTCCCTACCATAGGGTGTTTATGAATCATTACTGTAGTACGTAGTACCCATTCGATATACCAATCGTCCACATATGGTCTAGTTTTCCATGATCGTCCATATGGAAACTAGGTACATTCTTCGTATTTCTCTATTCCAATATTTAGATGAAGAAATTATTGTAAAACCTTCCACGAGCTGTATGAGAAGTAATTAAAAAGAGTTGAATGATTCCACTTTGTACTTTCCTCTCGATAATCTAATGCAACTCTTCTCTTGGCCAGGGCCATGTGCACTCCTCCAGATACAGCTGTTCCAATGTTTAGACGAAGAAATTGTTGTAAAACCATCCATGAGTTTCATGTGAAGTATTTAATAAAAGGTGAATGATTCCCCTTGTGCAATCCTCTGAATATTCTAATTCAAATCTTCTCATGGCCGTGGACAGCAATATTCCAAGTTGAGTTGTTATCACGAGTTGCAGGAGAATTGATAAAAAAACTATAGTCAATGGTTCGAGTTGTTCTTTCCTTCTTTCTTTCATCTATTTAATCGCATGCAAATCTTCTCATGGACACCATTAACTAATTTTAAAGTTAGACTCTTCCTGAAAAGCACCGTTTCAGTAAATGAGGATAAAATAAATAAAAAAATAATAAATAAAAAAAATAAAGAAAGAGAGAAACTCGGTTTGTTTGAGAAGGAAGGAGCATGTGGGTAAAATACCCTATTCTTCTCTATTGTTGAAAACAGAAAGTGGGACTCCATCCTCTGTTCCTCAACTTCTCATTCCAGCACCTTCCTCCCTCTTTGATTTCACTCTCCATTTTCGTTCCATCATCTTTTCACTCTTCACTCAAGCTTTTATTTCACTGTATTTGGAACTTTGAAAGTGGGTATTTGAGACTCTTCTCATCTCTTGGGTAGTGCTATTTAGAGATTCATTGAGGTAAAATTTTCAACCCAATGATTCAGAAATCTGTTTTTGTGGCATGAATTAGTAGTGGGTGTTATCATAGCATAGTAGGAAATCAGGTGTTTGTGTTATTTTCATGATTTCCTCTAAAACCCTAAGTCTCATAAATTGGGGGTTTTGCCTAATCTCTTTTGGTACCCATTATTGATGTGTAGATTCACGGGGTGACGATTCTCTTGGTCCAACGGAGGGCACGGGAAGAGATTGAGCTAGCTCTTCATAGTTGTGAGTGTATAGTTTATAAAGTGGGAGAAGTAAAAATATTTTAAGTTTCATGTACTTTATGCATATTAAACCTTACGTTTTTTTAGTTTCATTCTATACTCGAACTGTATGAGATGATTAGTGATTAAGTTCTTTTTTAAATATCCCTTCCTTTTAAAATATGAAGTCCCTGGCCCTTGAGCATTCGTTTTCTTTTAAAAAGAAAACTCTATTTGACATGACATGCTTTTGCCTCAATACAAACTTTGATGATTATAGAATTTCAAGAAGTTAATTTTGATGACTAGGTGTAACTGTTTTACTCAAATCCATAGACAGAAGATTCTTTCTAGTGCTTCCCATTGAGAACTTGGAGCATTAATACATGTCATACGTTTAGTATTTGAGTTTGCTTGTAAATTAAGTTTTTGTTAAACCTTATGTTTGAAAATTATGTGATGAGTTATATTTCGGAAAGCCGTTCGTCGCAACGAAGAGATAATGCGACATATTTACCGTTCGTCGCAACGAAGAGATAATGCGACATATGTACCGTTCGTCGCAACGAAGAGATAATGCGACCTATGCACTTTATGTCATAGTATAATACCGTTTGTCACAACGAAGAGATAATGTGACTATGCAAATTCGTGCTTTTTAGTAGCGTACCGTTTGTCGCAACGAAGAGACAATGCGGCCTATATGCATATAGTTTGTGGAGGTGATTGTTGTTAAATGATGAAGGTTGAAGTTGCTTCCCAATTTTTGTTATTCCGTTATTGAATTTAAAGCTTGTGTGAAAGTGTATGGAGCTTTCAGAGATTTATAAAAAAGTCCAAGAGGATATTGATTTAAAGTTTCTTATGTATATATATGATATACCAAAAATCTGGTTTTAATGATCGTGCCTTAAGTGCTTCTCTTTTCCGCGCATTTTATTTATTATGCCTCACTAAGTCTTTGTGACTTACCCCCTTATTATTTCCAATTTTTTTTAGATTCACAAGCAGCTGAGTAACAGATTTCTGGGCTTTGCTGTTGTTTTGGTATGCCTCCATTGTGCGGTGGCTAGTATATTCTTTTTGGTCGACTCCAGTATGATGCAGCCATAGGGATAGAGAGTCGTTTACTTACTTTGAGTTGTAATTATTAAACTCACTATGTTAGCACTTTGTTGGGTTTGCACTCTTAAAACCCTATGACAGAAGCACTATGTTGAAGGGTTTGTGGCGGCTAAAGAGCAAGTAAGTGTCGTCGATCCTGACTTTGACCTTTCACGAATTGGATTTCTGAAGAAGATTCAAGATGGCCAAGTTATTGGCCATGATGACATCGATCTTGACCTTCTTCCAAAGTTTGATTCTGAGAGCGAGTTAGGAAGACGATGAGGATGGTGATGATGATGGGCGGGATCCCAATGCATCTTTGAACAAGGAGACGGCCAATGATGACCAGACCCCTGCCTGATTTATTTTTGTGAAATGTCTTTTGGTAATTGGGCCCTGCCCGTCCTTGAACGGACCTTTATTTTCATCATAGTAGATCCTAAATCATACAACTAAGGCTCTCATAGCACATGTCAAGATTATGATTCATAATACTCAATATAAAAGGAACATCAGTCATTCACATAAAATCATAGTTGCATGAATTAAGAACACCAATAAATTTAAGATAATGAATGATGACATACCTCATGTATCCATTGTTTCTTGACTTGATATTGGAAGCCTTCTTGTTCTACTCGGATGTCTTGATTGGTAAGATAAGATCTTCCTCCCCTTCTTTCTCAACTTTGATGAGATTTAAGATAATCGTTCCATCATCTTGTATCATGTGAATCATGTCATCACATATATCTACCTTGTGATTCCAAATACTCATTAATCACAAGATAGACATTCTAGGTAATATCAAGATATTGTTCAACTAATCTTTTCTAAATCATTGGAAGAAAAAATAAAAATTTCTAACATGAAACTTGACTAAAAAAATACTTTGACATGGTATGAGACTATGAGTCTTAATGATTAAGTGGCTTAGATTTCAATCATATTTATCTCAATTATTCTAATAAAAAGTGGAATTTTAACACAAGATATTGAATATGTCATTGTCATGTCCAACGGGCTCTTACGTGGAGAGCCATATTAGAAGTATAACATAAAATCATTCATGTGTCTTTACCTAATAATTTAAACTTTTGTGATTGGCTGGAAAATGTTTTGTTGACACTTCTTTCACTTCTACATTAAATGAGAGACAAGAAGAATAAAAAAGATATAATAAATGATGTGAAGCAAAACAATAGAGATAAAAAAAAAGAGTGGAAATAAGTTGAAAAAGAAAATGAGTGTGAATGAATTGATTGATAATAACTTCTATGTCTTATTCTGCACGTTAGTTATAATGATTCCGCTGGTAAAGGTATGGAAACTCAAAAGTAGGTACTTTCTTGGTACAGAAGGTTGCTTCTCTGTTTCAATATTTAGATGAAAACCTCCCACGAGTTACACGAGTAGTAATAAAAACAAGTGAATTGTAAAACGTACCTTCAATAATTGAGAAGTATATTGAAGAAGGTGAATGATTCCCCTTGTACTATCTCTTAGATATTTTCATGCCTGTGGCTTAAAAAACTGAAAATCCATGATTCCTGTTGTTCTTTCTTTCGTCTACTTAAACCTTGTGCCTTTTCATAGTTAATAGCAAACATGGCTCATAAAATCAATGGTGACACAGTGGTGGTCTAAGAGCGGTTTGAGGTTGCTCCACCACCAGGCTCAGTTCCCTCAACCACTCTTCCCCTCACTTTCTTTGATATTCCATGGTTTTACTCTCCTCCTGTTCAACGCATCTTCTTTTATGAGTTCCCACACCCTACCCAACATTTCCTCCAAGTAGCAATCCCCACTCTCAAGCACTCACTTACCATAACTCTCCAACACTTCTTCCCCTTCGTTTCCAATCTCATTGTCCCTCCACAACCCTATGTAGACACCCCTTACATCCGCTACCTCCACGGAGACTCTCTCCCCTTCACCGTGGCAGAGTCTAATTCAGACTTTGACCACCTTGTTTCAGATTCTCCACAGGATGTTCGAAACTGGCACCCCCTTGTTCCCACCTTGCCCTCACCTCTCATAGAGGAAGACGGCACGTGTGTGAAACCTCTCATGGCCATTCAGGTAACTGTCCTACCAAACTCTGGATTCAGTATCAGCCTCACGTTCCACCACATTGTTGCGGACGGAAGATCACTTCACCATTTCATCAAGCTTTGGGCCTCTGTTTGCAAAAAAACAGGGGATTCAACTTCCCCTAAAGCCACTTTGTCTCTTCCTTTCCATGACAGAGACAAAGTCAAAGACTCGAAGGGGCTTAAGCTCATCTACTTACAAGAGCTTGAACTCCAACATCCACCACCAGAAATTACGGGTTACATGCAAGATGTTTTCACTGACAAGGTACGCGTCACTCTTGTGTTGAGTCGTGAACGAGTTGATCAACTTAAGAAATGGATCACTCATAAAAGTATCAGCTACGATTCAGGGACACAACACATGTCAACCTTCGTGGTCGCATGTTCCTTAGTTTGGGTCAGTATGATAAAATTAGAGCAGAGAAAAGGTGATTATTGTGTTGCAAAAGGCTCGGATGAACTCTGCTACTTTTTGTTTCTAGCAGATTGTCGTGGTCGTCCTGAATTATCATTCCCTTCAACTTACTTTGGGAATTGTCTTGCTTTTTGCACTGTGGCAATGAAGAAGGATGAGGTGGTGGGAGAAAATGGCCTTATTGAGGTTGCAAATGCTGTTGAGAGGGAGATTAGAAATTGGAAGAGTGATCCTTTACAAAATGCTGAAACATCCATATCGGATTATAGAGAATTATTGAAGCCAGGTAAGTCTTTGCTAACAATTGGAGGGTCGCCAAAACTGGCGGTATACGAGACCGATTTTGGGTGGGGGAAACCTAAGAAATCTGAATCAGTTCATCTTGATACATTTAGAATAGTTTCTATGTCTGATTGTAGAGACAAAGATGGTGGTATGGAGGTTGGTTTGGCGCTTGAAAAGGTTCGAATGAATGATTTCATCAACATCTTGGAACAACAATTCAGTAAAGTGGTGTGTGATTGAACTATATATTCACAATACCACCCGGTTTCGTTTGACTCTTCTTTAGTTTAATTTTTTCTTTCCAGTTCTAAACACCCCATTCCACATGTTTGTTTAGGTGCAGTTCTTAATAAGTACAGTGATTGCTCAAGGTGTGTTGTATAGTGATTAGAAGAAGTTTTCATGGTGTGTTGCTGGTGGTGATTCCTATTGCAATTAAATTCCTTCCTACTATGTGATTGCAGGTCAATGAAGACCCGTAAGTCTCAACTATAGTTCTTAATTATGTTATTGCATTTTTCACAATTTCCCTTACATTCATGATTCATTTGATAGATGTTTAACTTCTATCAATCTCTGTTGACCTTATCCCGTTGACATTACTAAGTCAAGAAAATAAAACTTCCATACCATGATAACATGATAATAAAATATACAAAGTGGTAAGATATATTTCAACTTTAATTCACTCTCATATATCTCTCTTATTTTCCTATAAAATCATTCTTCTTATTTCTCATTTATATATCTCTTTTCTATTATACTATGGTCAATAAACTATGTTCCCATATTTTTCATCTGAATTATTTATGAGACTGGAGTGGCATATACGTTCCAGGAACTTTAATTGCAAACTTGTAACGCAACAACCACGAAAAGATGAGAGCAAAGCATACGCATTACATCTTATAAAACTTGAATATATACCTGGTTGCTTCTGGTCTTGAATAGCTTTCCTTCAATTTTGTCACATATCTTTGATCAAATGGCAGAACCACCTAGTGTCTATAAGCTTGTTGAGCAATGTCAGATTGTTCCAGCAAATTCAAGAGCAAGAAGAACCACTTCTCTTCCCCTCACATTCCTAGACTTGCCATTAGCAGGTCCTATTTATGTTAGACGCCAATTCTTCTATCAGTTTCCACACCCCACCCACCATTTCTACAATTCCACACTCCCAACTCTCAAACATTCTCTTTCCCTCACCCTTCAACATTTCTACCCTCTCGCCGGAAACCTCATCTGTCCTCCACCACCACACAAGCCCTTCATTCACTGCACCGATGATCATGACTCCGTCCCCTTCACCGTCATTGAATCCGCAGCTGATTTCAAGCATCTCTCATCCAACCACCCCAAACTTCTCAATGAGTTGAAACACCTGGTTCCCAAATTGACCCCCACAAATGATGGTGATCATGATGATGGTAATGACAACACCTTCATCTTCCCCCTGTTGGCATTGCAAGCCACTGTTTTCCCAAACCATGGCATCTGCATCTCCATCACTTACTGCCACATAATGGACGATTTCTGCTGCAGTCAATTCATGAAGACTTGGTCATCCATTTGTCAAACAGGTGGTGTGCACCCCACATTTCTCCAGAACTCACCACCATGCTTCGATCGAGAAGCGTTGCAGGACACCAAGGGACTAGAGGGTGTTTTCTTAAGAGACTATTTTGAAGAGAGGTCAAATTGGAAACACAAATTCATTGCTCCAACTTCTGATCATGATGACTATGTTAAGGCAACAATTGTGTTCAGTAGAGAAAAAATTGAGGGTCTGAAAAAATGGGTGTTGAATCAATGGAAGAAAAATGTATCAAAATTTGTGGTGACTTGTGCATTTGTGTGGGCTAGTTTGGTGAAAACAAGATATAGAAATGGTGATGATGAACAAGAAGAAGAGTATTTTCGTTTTGCAGCAGATTGTAGAGATCGTCTTGAGTACCCTATACCAGAGGGTTACTTTGGAAACTGCTTAGCACTGTGCCATGCGACATTGCAGAGAAAGAAGCTTTTGGAAGAACAAGGTTTTATGAATGCAGTGAAGGTGATTGAAAGGGCAGTGAGTGACATGAAGAAGGAACCGTTTAAGGATGCTGAGGATTGGAGGGTTTTGTTTAGGAAGATGTTTGTGTCGGGAAGTGTGTTGCTGGTTACAGGGTCGCCTAGGTTTGGTGTTTATGGGACTGATTTTGGGTTTGGAAGACCTGTTAAAGTGGAGATGGTGCATTCATTCAAAGGTGTGTCTCTTGCTGAGTGTGGAGATGAGGATGGAGGACTTGAGTTTGGGTTGGTTTTTAGAAAAGGGGAGTTTGATTGTTTTGTTTCTGTCATTGAACAAGGACTTGAAGCTTTTGCTTTTCAATCCTAAATGTATTTATGAGTTCTTTTTTCTGTGGAGATTTTCCAACTTCCAAGTCTACTTTCCTAAGATTAGTTCATAAATTTTGTTTTTAGTATTTAATTTACATGCATTGGCATTCATATTGTAAAAAGTTTTATATAATAAACGCAAATTCATAGACTAGTAAATGGTGGTAAATCATTGGCGATACTCACAAAATTAGTTGTTTTAAGTGATAGTCAATTACGATTATGTGATATATTTATATATATTTTTTTTCACATAATAGGTGTAGGACTGTTAGTTAAATTCAATATTTTACTTAAGATCGAAAAAGGGTTCAAAGGTCATAAATAAGAACCGTTACCATTAGATTAAATAATGAAATGTTGAGATTAAATGTTAAGTCATGCGACTTTTTTATTTTTAAGTTAGATAACATTTTTAAGTGGTCATGTGACTATTTATTATCATTTACTTATGAGTATTCACTATCAAATCTAACAAGGTGTTACTTTTAACACACCAAAACATTACTGATTAAACACTCAATTTGAATTCTAATACTCAAAGTTTCGCCCAGACTTCTACGGGAGGCAACAGAGGGGAATTTTCTGCAATGAGCGAAAGTCTGACGGAACAATGCCGCGTGGAGGTAAAGGGCTTACGGGTCGTGAACTTCTTTGATTCCAAAAGTTCAACTTTCATAAGCATATTTGAGTGTTTAATTAGTAATGTTGGGACTTTAAAAGTAGCACTCATCTAACAATTATGATTAATTCCTACCACTCTTACATAAAATCATTTTTTGCATAATGGGAGCGATATCGTGTGAATGATAAAAATATGTGCAAAGAGCACCCAAGGCACATCAATATTATTTTTCTAAGGCCAAGCCTAGCTACATTGCCAATCCCATCTCCTATGTCCCCTCTAGACATTTCTCTTTTTACCCTAAAACCTGAAAAAAAAAAAATTCTTCTTTAAAGTTCAAATTCCACAACTTTTAGAGCTCAAACAGAGGAGACGAGCTCACATGACAGTGATAAGCAAGCCTCAAAGTCAAACCATGTACTACACCATTTTTCTTTTAGCAATAAGGGTATATGAAACGAGCAAAATGCGTTGCTAAAAGTGTCACACGAATTGGTTTATGCATGTTATCATAAATGGTTTGTTTTAGGTTACACATTTTATAACAACACTAAATAAATGTTATCTATATAATAATATGGTACAATTATTACGTGATAGTTGTTGCATTTTCTCCGCAATAGATTACATTCTCTCACAGTGTTACTTGAGAACACAAAAAACTATTACCTTTTATATCTATTGCTACACTTTTAAACTATTGTGAAAAACAAAAAATGTTACAGTGACTGCGTATAGAATAAGGAACATCGGCCCATTAAGCTCTTTTAGTATGGGCTTACCAGAATCTTTTTTTCTCCAGTAACAACACTTTTGGATTATCTGAGAATATTTACAAAAACAACAATATCGCATTCCCAAAAAACCACGCCACACCCACGGGCTCATGCTCACATCGACTCGGTTTTTCCATTGAGAGCATTGAATATTTAAGTTCGACTTCAAAATTGACAAAAAAAAAGTTCCACGAATTTTGTTGAGAAATTAAGATTAAGGCTATGTTTGGCACGTTTAGCTGAAAGATGAAAAGCTAGTTGGTAACTGAAAAGCTAGCTGATAGCTGAAAGTTGATAAGCTAGCTGAAAGCTGAAAAACTACATAATTGGAACAAAAGTGTTTGGTAAAACTAGCTGTTGAACATGCTGAAATTGTAAAATGACATAAAAGGACATACTTGTATAATTATTTTTATATTTAACATTACTTTATTTTCACATTAATACCTATAGGATATTAATTTAAAATTATTATAAATTTAAATATTTTAATTTGACTCAATTTATTTATCATCTTAAAAATATAATATTAATTTTTACTTATTTTATTTTAACATTAATACCTATATGGTGTTATTTTAATAAAATAATAAGGATAAAAATGACAATAAATTTTTTAGCTATAAAGCTTTAAGCTATAAGCTACCTCAGATAGCTTATGGGTCCGTTTGGAAGAGCTTATGCACAGCTTATTTGAGCTTATGCTATAAAATAAGCTCTTTTTGGAGCGTTTGGAAGAGCTTGTCGAAATAGCTTATGAGCCCTCTATAAGCTCTTTTTAGCTTATTTTCATAAGCTGATAGAAACAACTTATACGGAGCTTATGAAAACCTTTTAATGAGATCCCCACTTCGAATCCTAGTGACCCCAGTTTTTTCACACTTTTATTATTTTTTTTCCTCTATACTTAGAAACTCTAGTATACGTTCTTCTCCTCTATTGCATCCCTGACAGACATCGTTCATCCACAGCAGCTGCGCACCTCCTTCCTCTCCTCCGGTCGCGCGCGCCTCCATCTCTCTGGCCGAGCCTCTTCTCGTTTCATAAAAGGTAAGCATCTTGTTGCTTTATCTGGTTTGGCTCAAATCTCTGAGTGGAACCCCAATGGAGATTGACATGTTTTGATGATATAATACTATGTCTGATTTGTGCCTCTGTTTTGCATCTTTGAGCTTTATTGTCATTGGTGGCCATGAGTTTTTTTTCTTCTCGTATGGTTCTGTATCAGGGTGGGTTCTAGATTTTACTTTTGAGTGCCATGGTTGTGATGGTGTGCTTATGCCTTGGGTTCTAGATTATGTCTGTTAATTTGTATATATGTTGGCCTTGATTTGTGTCAAATGTTGCTGGCCCTGCAATGTCAAATGTCAAATGATATTTGAATTTTGTTTGTATCTTGCTGTGTTTGAGTAGCTCTAAAAATGGACTCAACCCAATGGCAAGAGAATGGAAACAAAGATGGTAGTGTCAAACTATTAAAGGCTGATTGGAATGATACAAACTTGGACATATTTTTGAAGGCTTGTGTTGCGCAAGTACGCGCTGGGAATAGGCCACATACTCATTTTAATAAACCGGGGTGGGCAAATTTGATAGCAGATTTTAACAGACAAATAGGGTTATCTTATGAGTACAAGCAATTGAAAAATAAATGGGATCTTTTGAGAGGAGAATGGAGAGCTTGGACAAAACTTATTGAAAAAGAGACTGGTCTTGGATGGGACAACACTAGGCAAACAGTTGCAGCAAGTGACGAGTGGTGGGCAGCCAAGATTAAGGTGAATTCATATCTAATAATGTAATTATATCTTTATCTTATATCTTCTTTGAAGTTTAACATATGTAATGATTTTTTTTATTTCAGGAGTGCCCTGAGGTTGCAAAGTTCAAAAATAAGGGTCTAAGAAATTTGTCTGAAATGGAGATCCTTTTTAAGGATACTGTGGCAACTGGCCATAATGCATGGGCACCATCTGAGGACCTAAGAGATGATGGGGGAAGAGTTGAAGTAAATAGTACATTTGATACACAAATGACAAATGAGCATGACGTTCAGGGTTTAGGAGTTGAAACTGAAGAATGTGAAGAGATTGGAGAACCAAGTCAATCTAGTCAGGGGCCAAAAAGGAAGAGGGGAGGTAATGATAATAGGAGAGGGGTATTGGTCACCGAATCTGCGAGCAGTTTGATCGTGTAATTGAAAGCTTGAATAGTGATAATTCTGTTACTGCTGATAAAACAACTAATGTCCCTACGCTTGCTGATTGCTTGAACATGCTTAAAAAATTGCCGGGATTGGAGTACGGTAGTGAGACTCACATACTTGGTATCCGCTTGATGAAATAAAAAACAAATAGGGAGACTTTTGTTCTATTGGATGACCCAGTTCTTCAGCTTAGTTGGATTAGTAGCCACATTATGACTGATGTTTCTCATCAGTGATTTATCATATGTTTTGTAGCTTTGACATGTTATTGGTTATGCTTTCCATTTTGTTAAGTTTGTATTCCATTATGTGTTGTTACTTGAACTTGTGTTTGTAAACTTGAGCTACCAGTTTATGAAAATATTGTTCATCATTTCTTCTTATGCTTATAATAGTAGTGCTATTTTTTTCATATTTGAAAATTGCACAGGATGTCTACTACTAGTAGTACAAATGACACTACTTCTGGGTCAGATAGTGATAGTTCATGTGATAATAGTCATTTATCACAACGTAGAACGAAGAAAAAGGTATTATTGACGATGATGATGATGCATGCTACAAACTATTTCTTAAGTCATGTGGACAAAAGTCCATGCAGGGATTCTGAATTACAAGGACATGGATGGGTTCAAGAGATTATCAACGGACATGATACTCGTTGCTATCAACAATTCAGGATGAGAAAAAATGTGTTTTTACAATTATGTAATGTTTTGGAGTGTCATTATGGTCTGAAGCCAACTAGAGGCATGGGGATTCATGAGCAGGTTGAGATTTTCTTATACATTTTAGGACAACCATGCTCCATTCGTAATGTAGAGGAGAGATTCCAGCATTCTGGAGAGACAATTTCTAGACAATTCCACAGGATTTTAGAGGTTGTACTTGCACTTTCTGGTGATATTATTAAGCCTGTTGACCCTACCTTTACGGATACACCTCATCAAATTAGAAGTGATAGAAGATATTATCCTCACTTTAAGGATTGTATTGGTGCTATAGATGGCACTCATGTGAAATTGATAGTCCCGGTTGAACATCAGATTCCTTACACTTCTAGAAAGGGCTATACAACAACTAATGTAATGGCTGTTTGCGATTTCAATATGTGCTTCACGTTTGTGTTAGCAGGATGGGAAGGATCTGCACATGACACTAGGATCTTTATGGATGCTTTGCGCACGCCTAGATTGCATTTTCCACATCCACCTCATGGTTAGTTACTTGTATTTATTTTCTTTAAATTTTATCACCAACATGTGTATTTAAATCATTGTACACTTTATTCACAGGTAAATATTATCTTGTTGATGCTGGCTATCCCAACTTTATGGGCTACTTAGGACCCTACAAAACCACCATATATCATCTCCCCTATTTTAGATTAGGGCCCAGAGCTAGAGGAAGAAATAAAGTGTTTAATTTTTTGCACTCTAGCCTCCGAAGCACAATTGAACGAACATTTGGGTGTTGCAAAGCTAGATGGAAAATACTCAACAACATGCCTTCTTTTCCATTGAAAACCACAACTCACATCATTATTGCTTGTATGGCTTTACACAATTTCATAAGAAGGACTGACACGGGTGATAGAGAGTTTCTTTTGTTTGATGAGAATGTTGATTTAGAGTACAATGTTGATGCTCATAACACTACCCCCGAAGATGTGACATGGGAGGAACCAACTCAACAAAGTGTTAGGCAAAAGGAGCGAGTTAGAGACACTATTAGGGACGGGATGCCTACAACTATCTAGTTTTATTTTTATGATTGTTGCACTTTTCAAATTTATGCATTTGTTACTATGAACTTTTTGAACGTAGTTACTATAAACTTATTTTGGTGTACTGTAGTGATTGGTAGTTTATTTTGTTTGTAATGATTTTAGTTACTATTAACTTGTGTTTTTTTTCTCATGGTTTGATCTTTAAATTTTAATAATTTTAGTTCTACTATTTTTAATTTAAAATATTAAATTCATTTATAATAATTTTAGTTATACTATTTTTAATTTTTAATTTTTTAATCTCAACTACGGATAAGTGCTTATGTAAAAATACATCCAAACGCTTCTATTTGATATAAGCTGTTCTCAAATGCGCGCATCCAAACGCAAACAACTTATTAAATTTAAGCGCTTATGACATAAGCTCTTATACAATAAGCGCTTATCCCATAAGCGCTTAATTAAGCTGTTATTCCAAACGCGGCCTATGGCTATGTTTGGCATGTCATTTCAGCTAGCTTATAGCTTATTTGACTAGCTTAAAGCTTATTTGACTAGCTTAAAAGCTCTATAAAAGTGTTTGGTGAAGGAGCTTATTTCAGTAGCTTAAAGCTTTAAGCTATAAGCTATCTGAGGTAGCTTATATCTTAAAGCTTATAGCTTATTGAATTTATTGTCATTTTTATCCTTATTAATTTATTAAAATTTCACCATATAGGTATTAATGTTAAAATAAAATAAGTAAAAATTAATATTATAATTTTAAGATGAATTTTTTTTCCTTCGAAAAACCTATTTTTAAGATGATAAATAAATTGAGTCAAATTAAAATATTTAAAGTTATAATAATTTTAATATTGATATCCTATAGGTATTAATGTGAAAATAAAGTAATGTTAAATATAAAAATAATTATACAAGTATGTTCTTTTATGTCATTTTACAATTTCAGCTTGTTCAACAGCTAGTTTTACCAAACACTTTTGTTACAATTACCTAGCTTTTCAGCTTTCAGCTATCAACTTTCAGCTTTCAGCTATTAACTTTCAGCTATCAGCTAGCTTTTCAGCTATCAGCTAGCTTATCAGCTAAACGTGCCAAACATAGCCTATATCTTAAACCTTTAAGCTACTGAAATAAGCTTCTTCACCAAACACTTTTATAGAGTTTTTAAGCTAGTGAAATAAGCTTTAAGCTAGTCAAATAAGCTATAAGCTAGCTGAAATGACATGTCAAACATAGCCTAAGTCAAGCCATTAAAAAATAAGTAGCAACATGTCTTGGTTTAGAGAAAACAAATAATAAAATACATTTATAAGATTACCATTTTATATATTTTAATTTTTTTGTCAAAATATATATTTATATATTAAAATTTAATAATAAATGGACAAATAATATTGTTGTGGAGAGAGTCAGAGCGAGGACCCATGGGTCTAGGCTAAGGGGAAACACTAAGGAGATCTTTGATAGGGGTGTTGATAACCGATCTAATCCAATACAAACCGAAAAATCGATCAAAAAAACCGAAATCCAATCAAACTGAAAACCGAACGGATCCAAAATTGAGAAAACCGAAATTTTTCGTTGGATTCGATCGGATATTGGATTTGATGTTTAAAACCGAACCAATCCAATCCAAACCGAATCTTTACAAAATACATATGATTTTATTGATACCTATATCATATCATTCGTTCTTACATATTACGTCCTTATATGTTTATAGAATTATTGCATAACACATACTTATTTATATGAAAATATATTTGGGTATATAAAATTTAGGTAATAATTTCAAAAATATGCATAAAAGTGAACATATAATTGAAAAATATGTCAACTATTATGTAGGGTTAAAACATTTCTTTATCTTATTATTTTAGAGATACTTGATATTTATATCTTCTCCGAAAAACAGAAATCCAATCCAATACAAACCGATAAAAATTGGATCGGGTTGGTTTGGATTTATAAAGAGAAAAAAACCGATTGGATGATGTACTGACAAAACTGAAGTGATTAGATCGGATGAATTTTTCCCTCAAAACCGAATCAATCCAGACCGCGAACACCCCTAATTTTGGACATCACATCTTAACCAAAAACCTTAAGACATTAGGTTTATTAATCCATCTCCTTATAAACTCTTCCTCTTACCCTAACTTCTCCGATGTGGGATTTGACTCTAAAACTTGATTCCAACAAATAGATAAATATATATATATATATATATATATATTATGACTTGTCATTGGATGTTTATTTGTTTAAAAAAAATTGAAACATAAGAAACTGAATTGTTCAAACCGGTCTAATCAGCCGATCCAATTTTATCTGCCTGGTGTGAGGATTCTTTGAAATGAAAAACACATATATGTATATAATTCTTTAAATAAGCAAAGATTGTCCAATTTATGTACTGTTCATATAAAAAGTATATGTCATATATAGCTATGGAAACTAATATTATTTAGTGTTCTGAGTCATGTTACGCAATGATAACATGCACGTGTATATTTCCCGAGGTGCCAGCATTTCAATCTTTGCGTTAGCTAAGTTCCATATAATTTCCATGCAATTTATAAACCTTAACGCGTCATCATGTAATCTTGCAGCTTCTCCCCAAACTAAAAAAATACAATATGATCTATTGAAGTTCTGGCGGCCATGGCAGTGTGATCCTCTACGTGTAGTTCTAGCCATGCACGACACACGCCACCACCAAAATATATTAACGAACAAAGCCATGCAATATTCAAAGTTTGTTGGAGTTTTGATAACCATACAACAATAACATAACAACATTCACATTGTAAACACTTATATTATTTTAGGAGGTGTATATATCAGATTACTATTTGAGGTAAGTCATTCGCCACGAAGCTTTCAATTTCGTGTAAGGTAATTACCAGAAGAAGGGTGTCAAGTGATCATGGAATTTAAAATAATTAATTAAGGCCATAGCTTCCAATAATAAAAATAGATATTGTGACGCATGATATATATCCAGCCCTACCATATCACTAAGATTCGGATCATACAATAGCAATTAATTAATTTATATACGGATTATAAACGTTGTACGTAATTTTTTTTATAAGTAAATGTTAGTTGTTAATTATTAGTAAATTAATTTTTTCATCAGTATTTAAACTCTAACTTTCACCTATAATCCCTTTATTTCTTGTAGCTCACTTGCTTTTAACTCACCAAAATGAGCTACCATTCTCGTCGATAAACATGTAGTAGAAGCGCAAATGGAAACCATACACATATCAATTGTTTCTGATTTTTTTTTAATATAATTGAGTGCAAAATAAAATAGGACATGCATGTCCTCTAGACATCAAACAAGGAGACAAGTCAATAATGTTTTTATAATTAAAGTAAGTTAAGAGAAAGGGGGAGAAAGATTCCATAAGATCTCAGTAAAAGTTGACTTTATTATTATTTTTTGTAGAAAATAGGAAGTAGGCCTACTTTAATTTAATTGACGCTTAGCCACAGCTTTACTCCACTCTTGGGGGGTGGCATACTCTCGTACGAAGATAACGTATCATTGGAAGTCTACGTAAAAATAACTATTTGTATCCAAAAAAAAATGTACATCAAACTTTTTTACAATAATTACTTCATTTCAATTTTATCATTTGATCTTTATTCAAAATTTCATCCTTAGATTGAAAATAATATTTACCTTGTGAAACTTATATAAATTTTTACAGTAATCTAAAATTATAATATAATGTATCAATCATTAATGTCACTCAAGATTAACGCCATATCTACAGGGCCGGTCCCGACATTTTGGAGGCCCTATGCAAATAATAAAAATGGATCCCTAATAAAGAGAAATATCTCTTAGAGATACAACTTCCAGATACCTTTATATATTTAATGTTTGAAATTTAATCAAAGTCATTATGTTGGTTCGTTTGGCAACTGGCCTCTTGCAACATGCCTAGGGGTCGCGCGTTCGAATCCAAGCAACGCGTGCTTTTACTTTAATTTTGGGATTCGAACCCGGTATATAAAAGTAACATAAACGGTTACTAACCACTAGACCACTTAAAGTCATTAATAACATCTTGAACATTAATTATTATAACTAAATTATGTTTTTGGGAAAGTTTAATGTCAAATTTTTTTTTGGGTCCCTTCTTTTTGGAGGCTCTGGGCTGTGGGCCTGCTTGCACAGGCCCAGTTCCGACCCTGCATATCTACTCGGTGAACTTTATCTCCAATTTCATAAATCCGCCTAGATACTTTGGTATAGCAAAATTACAAAAAAAGTTAAAAAAAGTTACAATGATTTTGGTGTTCATTAATTATTTAAGTGTAGTCACTTGTGTTTTGTTTCTTTGGTATAGTCAATTGTCACTTGTGCCAATTTTAGGGTTCAAGGGTTTAGGGTTGATGGCGTGTCAGTGTCAGGTCGGTGTGGGGACAATGCTAGGTGGGTCGGCGACTAGTCAATAGGAAAAATGGGTAGGCGATCGAATTTAGTGTCGATTTTAGGGTTGAAGCTGGTTTATAGACTTTAGGAATGATTTTAGGGTTCAATGTGGCTAGGGTATGGTCAACACCACTTGGGACGGTCGGGTTGGCAAAATGGGAAGGTCGTGTTTAAGGTATATGGTCGATTTTAGGGCTCACGTCTGGTTTTATGGTCGATTCTAAGGTTTAAGGCGTGCCGACAACAAGTTAGGAGGGTCAGTTTGGTCAATTTCGGGCCGAGCAAGTATGCATTGGTCAGGCAGGTCAATGTTGAGTTAATTTGGGATTGGGGTTCAGAGATAAATATTGGGAATTATTTATTAATTTTTTTCATCGATTTTATTTTTTAAATTGCGTTTTAAAATAAATAAAAAACTAAATATTTTTTACCAACTATTTTATTTTATCAATATTTTGTTCATCTATTAAATTAAAACGATAACATGTGGCTGACCCTATCCTAACCCACATCTCTCGTGGGTTTTAAGGGGTCAAGGCTTAAAGTTCCTATGATGATAGACTGAAAAAGTTAGAGCCAATAGTAGAAAGATGGGTGCGCTGGCCTGGTCTACCCTTGAATCTGATTACAGTCTACCAACTTGGTCTGAGCAAAGTTATTATTTATGGAAAAAACATTACATTTATTTTTGTTAGACTAACTCTTCTAATGAGGGATTTTTTATATATACAACTTGAATTTAATACTTTCCTTTAAAAAAGTTAAATATGTATTATTTGAATAGATTGTTGTTGATAATCTGTCTAGACACTAAAATAGAAATTAATAACGTATAAGCTTGAAATTTTATTATTTCATACACATCGGTATCAATATCATTCTTCAATCAGAAAAACCATTCTTCAATTTCACAAGTAAATCTATGTTGAAACGGTTATTTTTATTTTATGTCAGATATCCACCGTTAATAACAGTGATTTTTGTCGTGGGTGTTCACATAAAGCGATAAACAACTGACTATAATATGTCCTTCATTCTTATGAGTAAGGAACGAATCTCAGACCTCATAATTAAAGAATGAAGTGAGCTAATTAACAACCACATGCAACATGATTAATATCATATTTCCACTCTTTTCAAATGAGTGTAATAAAAAATATATATAATTAGACATGTGATTAACAAATAAAAAGTAATTAGATGACATAGAAAGATAGTGTGAAAAAACAATCATACATATTCAATGGCTCTTCTAGGTTATTCTACAATGAAGCAAACGGACTTCACAGTTAGCAAGCAACGTTTAAAGACATTAGACATACATCTGAGTAGTGAAGCCTTTCTCTTTCTGGTTTCTGCAACGTACAAAACAGGATCACAACAATTCATCTGAGATCTCCGAGTGATGATATAATAATAATATTTTCTAGGTAGAGAAAATGAAAAACTGAGGGAATAATGAAATAAAATAGCATTTGACTTGTTTATCCCACACTGTTAGATGGAAGGTTGATGAATTTTGGCACCTGATTTTCAATAGGTTTTGAATATTTTGCCATGGATCCTAAATTGGATTAAGCAACGTACCTGCAGCTTGCTCACTCCAAACCTTATTGTCAACAGTGGAGGGAATCGTTGACTTGGCTCGTGGAAGAAGAAGGGACACCTGTTTACATAAAGCTCCCACCCAAGAAAATTTGTCCGCTTATAAAGTGACATGTGTCCAAAGATGTGGGGTCGACCTTTTTTAAAGGGTAAGTGCTACGGTTTTGACACATCATCTCAACCCCAATCAGTTCCCCTGTGCTTCTTGTGTTAATACAATTTTTGGCTTATTAAAAGTTCAAAAAAAAATTAATAAAAAAAATCCACCCCAATCAGTTTGAATAGGAATCTGCAATTTTTCTTTTTGGCTTGAACAAATGTTTTGGTCAAGTTTCATATTAATTAGAAATATTGCTAATGAAGTAATGTGAGGAGATAATATATTCTCACATCCGAAGTAATTTTCTTAGAGTTAGATGAATCTAAATTCTAATATAATATCAAAGGTAGTGCATATAGAATATCCATTTGAGCACCTTTTGAAATTAACATGACTACCATCAAATTATGAGGAAAATTAAGTCTAGCTAATCCAAATTCTAATAGGACATTATACTAAGTCTAAGGTTCATTATTGGGCCACCCATTTATAACTTTTATGTATCCCATGGTGAATAATAGCTTTGACTTGATCACCCAGCTGGTCGATATCCCATAATGGGGATTTGAGCACATTTCGCTGAATATACATTTGTCGCGTCTTGGACATGAAGGAGGTGTTAAATCCACACGAGCTAGAAATGTGAGGGGGTGTTAAGAAAATTGCTTGTAAAATTAAAAAAAAAAAAAACATCTTTCTTTGTGTTATTTCACAAATCGAACCTTGAGCACATATGAATTTCACGTAGTGGTTCTAATATTGAATGTTCTAGTTGTAGTGTAGATGTCTACGGTGAAGCACGACAAGGAACAATGGGGGTGTACTGAAAGCTCAAGTTAGCTTTTAGATCAAAGAGAAAGACTTAAAGTTTAAAATGAACTCAAAGTTACGAAATAAGTAATGCTATTTAAGAGTGACAAAACTTGTATTTATTGAGGTAGAATGCTCAACAACAATTGAGGTTTTTTACTGTTTTGGTTGTGAGTTTGGCTGACCAAACATGGTTGAGATACTATGGCCATATTAAAATGACTACTCACTTTTGGCAGAGATGTCCTCTTTTAATTTGGTTGAGATGACCATTTTTTGCGGAAATACTGACAAGAACACTATGAGATCAAACAAGCTCGATCCCTGTCTATTAGGTTTTTTTGTTGTCTCTAACACGTGCTTGCACATGTTCGGGAAACTGTAATTACCCCTCCAACAAATGTCTTTCCTAGGGAGCAGGCGTGTGCTCTCATCTTTAATTAAAGAGGTCTAGCTTGGTTACCATTAGACCAACACCTTGTTGTTTGGTTTTTCTATTTCCTATTTTCACTTTTAAAGAAAACATAAAATAAAGTTGAAAACATGCTTCATTGATATTTAGAAAAAATATTTATTTTCCTAAAATATGATTAAAATAGAAAAAGATAAAGTTTTCATGTTCGGTGAAATTTAAGACAACTTAAAGCAATGAGATGAAAATGCAGTGGTGATGGAGGCAACAAAATGAAGGCGAGGCAATGACGACAGTGGCGATGGTAGTGAATAGTGATTGCGGTGGAGGGTCACAATGGTAGCAGTGGTGATTAAACAAATTTAAAATGTATTTTGATTGTTTAACTTTTTTTTGTAGTTTTATAAAATATGGACATATTTTATTATTTTCAGTTTCTAAAAATAGAAAGTTAAAATAAATATGTTTTCTAAATTTTTAAAGAGAGAAAATCTACAACGTGTTTTAGAAAATAAAAATAAAAATATTTTCTAAGACAAACGACTCTTAAAATATTTATGCACTAATTGTAAGGAGTTTATTTCATGCTGAAGTATGTAAGCATGTAGATAAAGCATTGGAAAATGGAAAATCACAACCTACTAAGAGAAGGGGGATTAAGAAAAATTGAAAAGATCTCCCATTGTTTGAGAATTTGTAAAAAGAATGGAGATGATTTTTAATATTTATGAATTATGAGTTTCCCAAATTAGAAAATATAGTAAGATTTTAAACTTTCAAATAAAGGAATTTTTATATAAGCACTTCTAAATAAAGGAATGACTTACCATCTTTTTTCGCTCTTTTCTTCTTTCATCTCATTCCTCTCAAAATATTCATTTTTCCTCACGCATAAAAACTCTCAAATAAAGCGTCAGCAATTTGGTATAATAAATCTCTTTTATGTTATGAACATTCAAGTTTCCTCCTAAGTCCTATTCTATCACATGAATAATGAATAAGAGTATTATTTAATTTTAAATTTTCATTACTAAAAATATGATCTATTTAAGTTAAATTATATTTTCAAAACGAAAGCCAAGTGTTACAATGAAAGAGTAGAACGTTTTTTCTCCAAATGTTGATAAGGGAATTGAACAACTTTACCGCCCCTCATTCCCTGGTACATCTAAAACTACGGTCAAACTCAAGTTCAATCATCATTTTTACAATTGAAAAACAAAAGTCAACCCTTGTCTATCTTTTTCCCTTTTATAAATACTGCAATATACAACTAAGGTACAAACATTACTTAATTCCCTGTACTTAACCGTAAACTGTTACGTTAATAATCAACGTGAAAATGACATAAAAATAAGTGAATTGTTACAAATCATTTTCTTTCTACCTAATGTCGGTGCTATGATCCATATGTGGAAGGAAGCCTCTACCCTTAGGCCACATAATATATATACTGGGAGTTCCACATCACTTTTAAGATTTGAATTCATGCGTAGTTTAGTTAGACTATGATCATATATATACAAAATATGAATTAGACTAGTGTTTGTCTTAACTCTTTTTCTCCTGAAAAAAGAAAAATAGAAAATCATGAATCACAATTCAATACATGAACGTCCGTGCTTCAGTGTATCGTACCAAATAACATTACTCTTTTATAAATACTGAATTGCTTATAATAAAGACTTAATTTTCATTTTAATGAGTTGAAAACTCACGGTATAATTAGTTTTTACATTTTAAATTACTTATTTTAAGACTTCTGATTGATTTCATTTAATATTTTTTTAACTCTATTATGTATTTGTTTTGAAGTTGACTGTACGTTATTAGATACTTATGATCTTTTTTATTACATTAATTAATATATTTTTATATTTTCAATTTTTTAATTTTAATGCGTGTTAGAGGATAATGCGGGTGGTGAGGATGAAGTTATAATTCATCACACCGTGGAAAGAGGGTGGGCATATGGGATATATATACGAAATGGGAACCTTGTCCCGGCCCATTCCGAATGAATGTTAATTGTTAGTAATAATAATAAATTAATTATTATCAGGGTTTGAACCTTGGATCTGGATCTTTCACCCTTCATTTTCACAAAAGTTATAAATAAATTTTGCTATTATTATGGTGTACTTGTGTTGCATTTGGTGTCCGGCTCATGGTAAAATTAAGTCATTTTTACCATTGAATGAGTCATAATCGTTGTGTTAATTTACTTTAGTATTTGACTGGAATGCACTGTTTATACGGTATACAAATGCACTACTGCATATGTATATAATCAAACAAATAAAAAATGTACAATACAATGCATCAGTGTATACATCGTTGAGAAATACGTACGTAGCAGAAGGACGGCACCAAATCTTGTTGACTTCAAACATTAAGGCCCTGTTTTCTTGTGCCTATAAAAGCAGGGGTCATCTTCCTAAGCCATAGAACCAACAAAACAAAAGTTTACTTTCCTCGCCTTTGAGAATTGAGACACAAAGCTTTCTATCTTTCGTGTTTGATTGAGTGCACTTTTCGGCTGCATTTTTGGAACTCATCCACACCTCCTTTTGAAATGGGAAGAGCACCTTGTTGTGACAACAAAAGTGGACTCAAAAAAGGTCCATGGACACCTGAAGAAGATAACTTGCTCATCAACTATATTCAAACTCATGGACCTGGAAATTGGCGAAATCTCCCAAAAAATGCTGGTAATTCTTCTACTAAATACAAGTTTAATTCTTCTTCTCTATATATCCTTCTTAACCTCCTACTCCACATTTTTATGTACTCATCACTAATTATATTATATGTTGGTTGATTACAGGTCTGCAAAGATGTGGCAAGAGCTGTCGCCTTCGATGGACAAATTACCTGAGGCCTGATATCAGAAGAGGAAGATTTTCCTTTGAAGAAGAAGAGACCATCATTCAGCTACACAGTGTCTTAGGGAACAAGTACGTCTCTTATTTGTTTATTCTTTCATCTCCTTAAAATATCTCAACTTTTTTCATAAATTAATTGACGACTATCATACTCATGAAATTAGTTTCAAAAGAAAATACTCATGAAATTGCTAAGTTTTAGACATGATTCACGTTTGGTCCATGTTAATTTACATATCCAACATAACATATTAATTGTGATAAAAATTTAGTTTAATGTTGAAATAATCTTAATCATAAATTCTATGACGGATCATGTTAAAAATTTATTGGCTCATAAACCATGTTTTTAATACACATGTTATTTACGATATGTTTCTTTATGTGTTAAAATTAATCAATCTTATAAGTTTGTGAACTAAATTTTTCTTGGCCTGGAGTAGACAAATTTTCAAATGGCTTATGTTATAATCTTGGTTGTTTGTGCATATTTAGGTGGTCTGCTATAGCGGCTCGATTGCCAGGAAGAACAGACAATGAAATCAAGAACTACTGGAACACCCACATCAGAAAGAGACTACTCCGAATGGGAATTGATCCTGTAACTCACGCTCCACGCCTGGATCTTCTTGACATGTCCAATGTTCTCAGAACAGCATTAACTAACCCAGCGTTTCTGAACCTTCAAGGCTTGTTTGGTGCTCAATCGTTGGTGAACCCTGAATTGTTAAAGCTAGCAGCTACTGCCACTTTGTTATCTTTAAAGAATGACAACACAGGCTTGATTTCACAAAATCCACAACAAATCAATGGTATCATGAATTGTCATCAGGTGCAGAACCAAGTTGTCCCACCAGAGTTTACAACGAGCCAGCTCCAAACACCGATTCAAAGCAACAACATGGCGATGAACATGAGCAGTTCAAGTTCTCCGGAGAATTCAAATTCGATTAACCCTTCGTATTTTGGTGACGGTTTGGTACCTCAACAATACCAAGTTGATAATTTGCAACAGAACCTGGAATCTGTGTATCAAAACATGATGGGATATGGCTCAGTTCTGTCAACGCCTTTATCTACCCCAGGAACCACGACGCTAAATTCACCGGCCAACTTTGCGAATAGCAGCGCAGAGGAAGAGAGGGACACTTATTGCAGCGACATGTTCAAATTCGAGATTCCTGAGAGTCTAGACATTAGTGACTTCTTGTAAATATGTCTCTATGTATGGATTGTGTGATGGCGTTTGTAAACTACTGCTAGTTAGTTTGCATTTTTTATTGTTTATTTTAGGCTACAGGGGGATTTGTTGTTGGGTTGTTTCTTAGTTTTATCATTCATTTTTGCTTTCCCGTTGTCAATAATATTGTTGATAATACAAGTACTCTTTGTATTTTATTCTTTTGTACTTTCATCTGAATGTTTTCTCATGTTGTAGCACATTTTTAATTTGTGGTGAAGTTTCAGTTTATGGTGCTCCATAAACTTTAACTAGTGAAGAATCCAGTTTCTGGAACTGCAAAATTTCCTAGGGTCATGATGTAACAACTAACAACCTTCTGATCAATACAGAGGGAATGAAGATGATAAAATTCTATTGACATTAAACTGAAGGAGTACGTGAGTCCTAACTAAAAATCTCAGTTGCTATTACTATTAGTAACTACATCTTATATATCTATACTACCTGAAGGCTAACTTAACTATTTATACGAGTATTAGCCCCTCCAAGCCAGATAATGTATATTATACCTCCTAGTTTGGATAGAATAGCTCTGTAAGGAGATGGAGACAATGGTTTAGTGAAAATCTTAGCCACTTGAAGAGCATACGAAATAGGCAGGTGGATGAGGTTTGTTGAAGTTTCTCATGCACTGTGTGACAAACCAATTCTATTTATTTTGTTCGCTCTTGGATTATCTGCAATGCGTAGTACTGATTGGTTGTCACAAAATAGCATGAAACTAGGGTTACATTGGTGACCTGAAGATCATGAAGTACCGTATAAGAGAGTCATTGCACTTCACAAGTTGTGGCAGCCAAGACCCTATATTTGATCACCTCGTAAGAAGAACGTGTTGTAGTAGATTGCTAATTGGATCTTCAAGTGATGTCGACGTCGAGGCGGGTCGACACCAAGTCGTTTAGGTCGGATTTAGTGTTAAAGATTTAGGTTAGGCTTAAAGGTTGATTAAGGGTTTAGGTCAGTTCGAATTAACCTGTCGGGTTTGGAGCTGATTTTAGGGTTTAGGTTGCCTCGGTCTGACCCGTTCAGGTCGGGTTTAGGTCGACCCTCTTTGTCCAAGGTTGGTCCAACCTGTTCAGGTCGGGTCAACATATTAAGGTCCGATCGACACTTTTAGGTTGGGTTTGAGAGGATTCTAGGATTTAGGTCGACCGACTCGTTAAAGTCAAATTCGATTGAGGGTTTAAGATTGGTTTTAGGGTTAAGGTCTTGTCAGGTTACTTTGACCCATTCAGGTCATTCAGACCCGTTTAGGTCGACCTCACCCATTTAGGGTCGGTCCGACGAGCTCATGTCCAGTTTAGGGGCTTTAATAGTTCAACGCAAAAAAGAGAGAGAGGGATAAGAGAGTGTGTGAAGCAATGACCGTTAGATTAAATGATGAATTGTTAATATTAAAACAATTTAACAGTCACATGACCGCTTAAAAATGTCATGTAGACTTAATATTTCAATTTTAACCATTTATATATGATTAAATCTAATAGTCATGATTTATTTATATGTTCTTATATGACTCATAAAGGTACATCCTTCTATATTATAAGTTAAGAACACCTTATATTCCCTTTCCTTAGACTAACTCACAAATGCAACGCACATTGTGAATTTCATTTTCCATCTCGTGCCAATAATTGCAAAAGGCCAAGTTGAAAGTTGTGAACACACTACACTTTGAAGAACATGACACCTGGATATAAGGACAACCGAAAGCAAGCAAGCACACTCTAAAAGACAGGCAGTCATCCTCTTCGGCTTATCCTTCTCTAATTCCCTTTCCCCTTTGTTCGCAATCCCACTGCCGCCCACACAAACAAGTTTCAACTTTGAACTTTGAATAATTTAAGCGCTTTACACGTTTATTATTACCAAGTGAAAATCAGCTGTGATCTTGTGTCATGCTGAAGATAGAAAGCTTATCTTTGACATTATATGGCGCATAAAAGTGTATCCTTGTCCTTACATGCCCACTTTTGAGTTTTGTCCAACACAACCATGCGGGAAACGAACCTTTAGCTTAATTGCCGCACCATGATCTCCTTTTAGACATAATATACGTTATTGTGGCACATTTGAATCCATAACTCAACTTTTTTCTTATATTAATTAATGTATTCTCATAGCCGATAATAGTAAAACTAATTTTTCAATACATTATCAGCGTATATATTTTTGTTGGTACATGTTAAGTAGTATATAAGAGATTGATCAATGAGTTTTTTTTTTTATTTACAAGAGTTAAAAATTGAAGTTTTAACTACTTACTTAAACGAGGTAGTACTAAACCATTGTTCCAACACATTTGGTTCCATAACTCATATATACAATACAACATTACACCAGAGACGATACGATGTAAGGTGGATTTAATTTGCTCCTTACACACAAAGGAAGCTTCATCTTCACGGGTTGAAAATTGAAATCAGAAGCATTATGTTATTTCCTTCGTGGTCGCTGTAGGAGTAGGAGAGAGTTCAAACACGGAAAGCATCTTCTACAAAAAGGGGAGGCAATAAGCATGTCGTGCGTGAATTAACTATTTATGCTTTGATCCAAGAAACATTTATCCCTTAGCCTTGGCTGGATTAGTTTTCTAGAAAGAGG
Source organism: Lotus japonicus (assembly GCF_012489685.1). Lineage (NCBI taxonomy): Eukaryota > Viridiplantae > Streptophyta > Magnoliopsida > Fabales > Fabaceae > Lotus > Lotus japonicus. The sequence goes on along the minus strand of NC_080043.1, from coordinate 85,201,077 downwards.
AACACATCATTCACGACACTATGACATGATTAATACGTATATGTTGACTACCAGCCTTCTCCCTAAGTCCTAAAAGCAAATTAGTATGTTGACAACAAGAAGAAAGCAATAAATGGAGCCACATGTCCATCATTTGCGATGCGACTCGTGACCTTAAAGTGCATGGAGATTGGTGAATTTCCTCATATTTTTTCAAACGGATCATAGGAAAAAATGATTTTCACATCTATGGTGTTGAATGTACAAGAGAGTGTTTGGGCTTCAATTGTGAGTGTGGTTTAGTCAAAATTTTAAGACAATTTGACTTCTAGTATTTTCATTTATAAACTATTATTTTCTTCTTTATTGCACCAATATGGGAATTTTTTAACTTTCAATAGTAATACTTAGTATATATATTATTTATAATATGCTTCTTGTATTAAAAATAATTTGCAAGAAAACTCTTTTAATGTGTGTTTCGTGGTGACGTCGGGCCAAAGACACAAGGTACAAATTAGTCAGTCATTAATGAGCCAGAGCCCGACTAGACACTTGGAAAACCAGAGCCCTTGATACATGCATATATGACAAGGAGGAGGATAACAGTAGAAGGCTTGTTGGAATAATCATGTAAAGCATGAATAGCTAGTGATGCATGCTTGTTAACGAAGGAAAGACCTTGGATGATATCTTTCATCGAGAAGTTTTTGAAATTGTCTTTCAAGTCTTTACTTCAACCCTTACTTTTATAGCTAGTATTTTCTACTATATTTTGTATTTTGTACTTAGAGTAAGTTAAATTTTAAGGGAAGGAAATACTTGTGCTGATTTTCTTGCTAAAAACAGAGTGTACCAAGATGAGGCTCTTGTTGTTCAGAACCCCTTAGAGGACATGAGTCACTTGTTGTTGGCTGATGTTATGGGTGTCTCGTTTGTAAGGCCTTAGGTTCTAGGTTCTCCTTTTCCTTTTTTTTTTCTTTATGAAATGTACCCAAAAAAAAGAGTAAGTTGAACTTTTATATTGGGTTGTACTTTTAGGGCATGTATTTTGGCCCATATAGGGTTTTGAGGATTGAGCTTTCACCATAAGGTCCAACAGGTAGAAGTCTAGAGAGAATTGATCATGAGTGACAGTAGATTAGGTTTCAGTCACTTAGACTTGACACATAACTCTTTTATGCTCTTTTATTTCGTGATTCTTGCTTCCTATATAAGGGTCACCTTTAAAATTTGTAGACACATCTACTATTACTTAAGGCAAAACCTCAAGTTACTATTCCTAAGAGACCTCAAATCTGGGCCATTGATTTCAACTTCTAATCCAACGGCTATCTATTCCTCACCTAACAACACATCACCTACGGCATCGTTCTTTCATTTTTTGGTTTACCGCTTGACCTTTCCCATCAGCCTGCCGTTGAACAGTGAGGAAGGAGAAGGAGAAGGAGAAGAGAGGATGATGGAAGGGAACATCAAGAGTGTGAGAAGAGAAGATGATGAAAGTGGAAGGACGATTTTCGTCACCCACCCTAGATAGGGTTAGGTGAGAACAAGAAGGAGGACAGGAGAAAGTTGAAGGAGAAGAGGGGAGATTTCGTCATCGAATGGTTTGATCGGCGTCGGATCACGTCAGGTCTGTCCAATGACAGAATCAATCGTGCAGCAGGTTCATTCCTTTACGCAATTTCTCTCTTTTCAAATAAATCCGACAGTTATCCTATTCAAATGATGTCATGTTTCTCAGAGTTATCGCTTTCTCTCTTTTGTTTCTCTATAAATACTGCCTTTGCTTTGCTTCTTCTTCAATTCTGCAACATTGCCCTTAATTCTTCTTTAATTTTACGTGGTGGCTCTGAGGCCGACGTGGAGGAGATGGTTGCAATGGCGATTGAACCTCGCGGTGCTCTGGTGCGGAGGCGAGAGGTGTGCTCTGTTGGGATTTTTGTTTTTTGTAGGTGGTTCGTTGTTTGTTTTTCTAGGTAAGATGTTTTTAAACTTCTGCTGAGAGCTCAATTTGTTGTCATTCAGTTATTCTTGTGTGTAGATTAAAATAAATTGATTTTAGGCTTTAATTAATTTGTGGGTTTTCCATTGTGGAATGTGATTGCTGCTCCTATTTACTTTCACCTATGACTTTTAAATTGGTAAATTGAAAAGAGAGGGGATTTGAACTTCAATCCTCAATCCTCATAATGAAACTTTTGTTTTGCTTTGATATATTTAACTGTTGGAGATATTCTTATGCAGTGGAGGAATCATGGTTCATACTCAGTAAATTGAGTGATAAACTGAAAGTGTCGAACCAGGATATACAGTAGCTATTTTTGGGCTGGGATTTATTGAATTAGCTGCATGAACTCTTTGAACATGGATTTGTTTTCAATAAGATGTATTTTATTTTTTCCCAAAATAAAATTAAGTCTTATTTCTTTTTCTCTTATTCAGGGTTTGGTTTTTTTTAATACATTAAAAATGTCGTATCAGTTTTTGAGATAATGCCTTATCAACTTTAGAAATTATGTTATCTTGAGTTGTTGAGATTGAGGCTTGAAGGAAAATACTTTTTTTCTTGAATGAAATGATTAGTGCCTTGTCTTTTTCCTTAGAAATTAGTCTTCAAGGAGTAATAGTAATATTTGCTTTAGAAGATTTAAATGAGATAAAAATATGATATAAAGCTCAAGCTCTGTATTGTGCTTAGTTACATATACTATTGGTCTAGACTTTATATGCTTTAAATACTCATTTTCCAGTTTGTAGTATGTTATATCCTGTCCTATCCCTATTTTTTGGTGTTATCTTTCTTTCTGTAAGTGCTATTTGGCAGGGTCTTTGTGCCTATTCTCATATCACCAACTATATTGTCTTTCTTTGTTCATCGGCTCTTTTTGGTAACTGCTTTTTGGCAAGATTAAGTCGCTTGCTACTTCTATAGGATCCCAAGAATTTAAATCCTCAATCCTGAATGAATTTGTTTCATGACCAAGATATCAACAAATTTTTCTGCATGTCAAATCTCTTTAATCCTGAATTAAGTACATTTATTTCTCAAGATGCTTCTAAAATTTGCTTAGCTTGAGCACAAGCAAGTTCTTTTTAAGATGGCTGTCAGTTTTTGTTTTCTGACATCATTGCACTCCTCAAGTTCAACATGGTCACTGATTTTGCCGCCATCTATCTTCGCTTGCTGGAACTATTCAAGGCATGCATCTCAAACCTATAATTGAATATAGAACACTTTAAGGTACTTCATATTTCCACTTGTGTCTTAACTATTGATATGCTCGAAATGTGTAGGTGAGGAGGACAAATTTTTGGATGCTCTTTACTGTTACAAAGCTCATAAAGGAATTCATAAAATAGTATATGGGTAATGTGATGTTTAATATTGATTTTGAGCTTTTTTTACAGTTAAGTGAGGGATTGTAGTTTATCTTCATGAATGCCAACATGATTATGGTACTTATTTATTTTTTCTGCAGTTGATCCTTCTACAGGCTACAAGTCAATTCAGCCACCGAAGTTGCATTAAAATCTTAGAATGGTGGCTGTGATGGATTATTTTTTTTACAATTCTATTGGTTTATACACAACTTCTATTATACTTTTCAGTCAATATTTTCACTGAAAGGTTTCTGCTACATGGGCACAGATGATACAAGTCATGAGCTAATTGATGTTGCACTTCTATTAATTGCTGCTCTTCCGAGTGTCTTATTTGCTTTTAATGCACTCATTTGATTTCTTCCACTCTTCCTTTTCTAGCTTTCTATGATTTTCCTCTATTGCTGATAGTTATTCTGAGGAATATTCAGTGTCATTATGATTTCATTTTTTACTTTCCTTTCGTTGGCCATTAGGTGAAATAGAGGTGTTGAGGTTTTAACTTCTCATCTTCTATACTCTATAAAAAATCTCTATTTTTTACCTTGACTTCCCATGTACATATGTTATGTGCTTGGGTACTTACTCCATGCACTAGGGTTGTGTTTGGGAAAACAACTTAATTAAGCATATATGGCCATAAGCGCTTATTCATAAGCTATTTTAACAAATTTATTGAAATTAGTTGAAAATAGCTTATAAATAAGCATAAACTTAATTCTTCCATAAACTATTTTGAGCAATTTATGAAAATAAGCTCTGACACACATTTCTTTCATTTGTGTTTTGTATTGACGGAGGGGAGGGATAAGTGTTGATTATTGAAGGTTGAAGCTGGTGCATCAGGGACTAAATTTGCCCTTTAGCATTGGTGGTGTCTACAGAATTGAACAGCTCTTGGCTATATATGGTTTGGTGTCGTTAAATTTAATTCTGATTGTAGGTGGGTTGCAGGCTTTCCTCCTAGCAGGGCTTTTTCTTGGGAGAATTTTCAATTAAGCAAGTTTTAAGTTCTTCATGAAGGCTTAATCTATTCTGTGGGAGGCTTTTCTCCAATTATATTTAAGTTTACTGCACTGCAAGGAAGGCTACTGGCTGATTGTTTTCTTGATCCTTAGCCCTTTTGCTTTATGTTTTCCTTATGGTTGCTTTTCCCTCAAAGATGTTATTGTTGGTTCTGACTCTTATTACAATGCAATAATTGTGGTCTTTTTGGCTGGTTGTACTTGTGGGATCTATATGTATCACTGCTATGAATGCTATCTGTCTTGCTGTGGGATGAACAGAGAAGTTGGATGTGGTTGGAACTAGATATATGGTTTGGCCCCTGGACTTGGCATATTCTTTATGTATCATGTAGGCTTTGATTAATATCAGTTGTTACTGCAGGGCTTGGAGGAGTTTTCCATTTAATAGTTGGGCAAGAGTTATTAATGTTAGATAGAGTACTGATTTTCAGTACATTTTAGCAGTTTTACTAACAACTAATCCAATTTCAGAATCCGAAATACTTTTTGACTAATAATGTTTGTGTAGCATATGTGATCTGATAGAAATAAATCTGATTTTTAATTGGTCTATAGCTCCTTCAATGTTATTCATGTAATTTGGTTCATATATTATTTTAGTGGAGGACATGTATATGTTAGGTCACAGTAACTTCTATCATGGTAACTTCTATTTGAAAAATGAGGAAGTTGTTCTGGTGTGATCTCTATATTAGTTTGCAGTTTAATTCAGTCTCCAAGTTATACTGTATATATTTTTTTAAACTTCCATATTTAACATATGGCATATTGTAACCATGTCTTATTAGTGTGCAGTTACCATATATCCCCTGTCGTTAAGAGGTCCTCACTCCAATCCTCAGATTTTTGCAACCAGTTTCATGTGGGAGAGGTAAATATCAAATCCTTTACTTTATTGTTGGTATGTTACAAATTTGTGATTTTGATTATATTCTTTTTTAGTTATCTTAACCTTTGTGCAATATTCAACTCTATGGCTGTGGCAAGACGTTTCTTACAGCGTTTTGGTGAAGAACTCGATGAGTTTGTTGAATTACAAGATCCTGTAGGGAACAGATTCACTGTGAGTTTTTATTACAATGATGGTGAAGCAAGATTCGGTGTTGCGGGCAGTCCACCAAAGTCAGGAAACTATGATGATTCAGTTTGTTTTTCAAGGTGAACCTAAGTTTAGCATCAGAATTTATGATGTGCAGCTCAATGAGATTCACTACAGGATGAACACTGGTCATCCTGTTCGTACCGCTGCAGGTCCAAGCCGTGCCAATAATGATATATTTTCTGAGGATGAAGGCAATGATATGACTATTGATTTAGTTAGTGAAGATGAAGAAGATGATGATGAAGTCGAAGAGCTGCGTTGTGAGCAGTTGATTTGGAATGTTGATCTCATTGCTGATCTCATCAATGCTCCCGAACCCCTGCTTTGTTCTGTGTTTTTCTTAACTATGATAGGGTTTAATTGTTAGTATTAACTTAATTTCTTTACTTACGGTGTGAAATTATTTCGGACCCTTGCCTCATGAAATAAATGTTCTACTTCCAAATGGATCTTGGACCAAATGAGAAATTCTTTGATACTCCATTGGTGAGATATGAGGCGAAAGACATACCAATTTTGGCCTAAAGGGTGAGGTTTGTTGCTGGCGATTTGACTTCTATAAGGCTACATTTAGGAGGCTTGGAGATACTGATGCAGGACATATGATGCAGTTACGGAGAATGGTCCAGCTAAATAGATACAGGGTTCATGTATACACCCTGTAATCTATCTTGAAGAAGTTGTAACTTTGTTCCATCTCTTTTGATTATGTTACTTATACTTTCCCTGAATTGTGGTACTTTGTGTGTTTACATGTTTGCTTGAATGTATTTAATGGTAAAACTATCCAAGGTTGATTATGCATGTGGAACTTGGATTTGTTGTGACTTTGCATGTTATTTAATGTGGAGAGAAATTATATGATAAAAACAAAAACGATGTATTTTGCAGGGGCGAAAAACTTATTTAAGCCTATTGAAAAAACTGATAAAATGCAAAATACACCTTTGTTATACACATTAAAGTTAATAATCACTTGATTGTCACCTATTTATTAGCAAAGTTAATAATAAGTTTTATTGATTTTATATATTTGAAAAGATTACAAATTATAGGTACGTGAATTAATTTCTTCACCTTAATAAATTACAAAATTAAATATGCTAAATCGTAGAATCGCTCGTCCGTACATCGCACGGAAACGGGCTACTATCCTAGCTACTATCCTAGTTTGATTATATTTGAAACTTTTAGTTTATAAGTTAGAAGCTCTCAAACTTTCTCTCTTTAGAGACACCTTTGAAGAATATCAAGAACAAAATTCTTGTGGCTTTTCTTCCTAAATTAGGCTTATCAAACATGAATCTTTTATGCTAGTGGCACCTCCATCTCCATTTCTTTCCTCTTCCTTCACCTATCTTCTCAAGTTCTAGATCGAAAAGGCTACTAGATCCAAGACATCTCTTGTAGAACGACCCAATGAAATTAGAGTATGGATCCACATCAACTAGTATGCTAGTATTATATTTTTGGCTTAATCCAGTTTTTGGTACTTAACCTTTGTCATAAACATGGCTTTAGTCCCTCGCCGGAGTAAAGGTGGGGATTGGTCCCCAGTTTTTGGCAAAACGATTGGTTTTGGTCCTTTCAGCCGGTTGGGTCAACGTCGGAGCTCCGCCAGCTGATGTGGCCCCTGCCACGTCAATTAATGAGCCTCGCTGGATTTTTTTTTTTTTTCATTAAATTAAAATAAAATAAAGACTTCCTAATTATTTACATATTTTAATAAATAAAATGCAAATTAAATAGTTCTTGGGTTCCTCTTCATCTCTGTTCTTCATCTTCATATTCATCATCTTCTCCAGCATTAAAAACATAAAATCCATAAAATAAAATAATTCATCATCACAACCCCTTCTTCCATTTAATTCACCGGCCAAAAACCTTAAAATTAATGCTCAGAACTAGATCTAGGGTTTCCTCATCCCAAATCACAACCCCCAATTTGTGGAACATGAACAGCAACAAAACATCTCAATTTGTGGAACACATTAAGCAGCAAGAAAAGCTAGCAAAAAACCCGATGGCGGCTGGCGGCGTGATTTGGGGAAGAGGAGAAGGTCGTGATTTGAGCCGAAGGTGGTTGGCTGAGGTCTCAACGGCGCCGGATAGGGGAACACGGAGCGGCGGGATGCGATTTGGACAGAGGACGCGGTTGTGGTGGTTGTTGTGGAGATTTGGGGGAGAGATAAGTGGTGGTGGTTCTTGCTAATTCGTCCTTTATAAATGAAAAAGGATTGCTTCCTTCGATCAATTTCCTAGTCAATCTGATTTGCTATGGGAGGAAGGAGAAGAGGACATGGTGTGATAGTTGAGGTTGGTCCGTTAGATTTGGAATCTGGAGATGAGGTGGTGGCTATTGAGAAAGAGATTTTGGGTTTGGGATTTTTACGTTGTTGGGGATTTTGGGTGGGTTATGGTTTTTGGATTTGTTCTTTTTCTTTCCCACTTTTTCCTTTCTTTCTGAAAAATTGTTGAAGAAATTTTTTGAGAGTATGGAATGAAGATGAAGAACAGAGATGAAGAGATCTAAGAAAACTGGACTGAAGAAAATATTTTCGACAAACAGAGATGCAGTCCAGTTTTCTATTTAGTTTGCATTTTATTTATTAAAATATATAAATAATTAGGAAGTTAATTAGTGTCTTTATTTTATTTTAATTTAATGAAAAATGAAAAAAAAAAATCCAGCGAGGCTCATTAATTGACGTGGCAAGGGCCACATCAGCTGGCGGAGCTCCGGCGTTGACCCAACCGGTCGGCATGACCAAAAACTGGGACCAATCCCCACCTTTACTCCAGCGAGGGACTAAAGTCATAGTTATGACAAAGGTTGAGGACCAAAAACTGGATTAAGCGTATATTTTTCTTTGTGTTTTCTTTATTTTGGGCCTTTGGGCTACTGCTTGTATTTTATTTTAAGTTTGTATACTGAGACTGCCTACTTAGATTAAGGATTTGGATTATGACTTGTATTCTTGCCCATCGGGGCTTAGAGTTGTTAGGGTTGCTGGACTTAAATATTGGTCTATAAGAGGGTTTTTGCTCACTTTGGGCAAGTTTGGCCTTAAACATCTAACTCCACTTTCTCTGGCCGAAGTTGAAGACTCCTTGTTGATGGAGGAAACAAAAGGACATGAACTTTGAATGGAGAAGAAAGGAGAAGATGAACCATGCGCCGCACATCTTAAAGGAATGAAGAAGGATAAACATTTTGTGACGGAATGCCACAAGTGATAGTACACTTAATAAATTCCTAAAACTCACAACACAATATGTGTCAAATTCAACAACTGATCACAGATATCCAAAATTACAAAAGGACTAACTAATGGAGCTAGGCATCAATGGGTCTAGCCCATATGAGTCGAAACTTGGTATTTATGGCTCCAATGGATCCAATTGTCAACGTGCCATCAATTTTAACTAGTCAATAATCCATATGACGAGCGCAGTCGGCTAAGGAATGACCACATAGATTTTCACAACAATTCTAGTCTCTCTAAAATATTTTAATCACATATGGTCCCTCATCTTTCCCCTTCTTCCTAGGAAGTCACTAGCCAACAAAAGAAAAGGCATACACCAAGATTCGCACTTGAATTTCACTCACATCAGAATGAGATAGAAAGAAATGAGAAAATGAGTGATATGATAAATAATGTGATAGAAAATATGCAATTGGGCTTGGATTTAGAAAGTTCAAATTGCATGTAGATATGTACAAGCTATGCTACACTGAAGATACAATTAAGCATGTCGAATTGGATGATGTATCTTTACAAGTACAACATTGATAAAATTTGCAGATAATTTGACTGTTATAATTGAAATTGAAATCATTGCTAAATGAGGACAAAATAATATACAATTTCTGTACGAAATTCGAATATGGTTGAGCCACAATCATTACTCTATTTTGGCATGATTGAGATGTGTCATCACTCACCACCCTTTACCTATTAACCACAGCCAGTCAAGGGTCAGCCCTGCAAAAATTCCTCCAAAAAGAAACAGCACCAATAGGTTTCCCAAGGCATTTTGTTCTGGACCCTGCAAAAAACCAAAAAAAGAAATATTTCTCAGCTTTATTTCAATAAAACTGAAGTTTGAAGCCTATATTTAACACATGACAGACTCACCTTGTAACCTTTGGGTGCAGATGTGAGAACACAGACAGTAAGGTGGCCATTGGATAGCCCCAAGAAGGATGTCAACATTATCATCCACCCCTGGTCACCATACTTTGCAGTGAAATAAAATGCAGGAACAAGCAAGAAACGACATAGAATTGCTACCGTGATCATCTTTCGGTTCTCCAACTTCAAGCATTTCAAGAGTGGAATGTACCTTCCAATCAGATCCCACACATTATACATTGCAATTAAAACAAGAGCATACCTGAAACAATAGGAAATTAACATCAACTGTTACAGTGGCACATATAATACCAAACACATTACTTGGGCTACTGTTCTGTAATGAACATACCAGGACCCTAAACTATGTGATCCTGTATCTTCTGAAAGGAATCCAGGGAAAATTGACAGTGTTAAGACATATATTAGGAATATATCAAGTGCATAATCAATGTTTTCCAATAACAATTGCTTGATTCCCTTCCGCTTTTGTTCTTTTGCATATTCCTCGCCCTGGAAAAAGAATCTCAAAGCATAAGCTGAATGTTAAACAGTGACAAAAGTTTGAGATACACTGGAAAGTGAATCAGAAGACAAAAACAGTACTCACTTCAGGTAATGTCTGGATTAAACCAGCTGCAAGATCAGCTGAAACAGTTTTGGATCCTTCTGATGCTGCTTTTAATCGGTAGTACTTAACAATTGGTAATTTGGGGAAAACAGATGCATAGAGAAGAACACATAGAAGCTCAAAGAATGTTGATATGGCAAAGAATAGAACTGCAAGGACAGTATAGCATGATAATAATCAGTAACTAAATAGTGTGGGAAGTGAAGAGAATTGTCATAATTGTATATAGTTCAATGGCAATCAAAACTCAAATTTGAATGAATTAGAAGAAAATTGATATTGCCAATCAAAACTCAAAAGTAGCTTCAATTTTATAAGGCACATTATATTGTGATAACATGGTACTAAAAGAACTCAAGGCAAGAATCTCACTTAAAAATTGATGATGGAGGACTCAGCAGAAAAGGAACTACTGTCTTACCAAAACAAAGGAATTTGTTGCTAATCTTGTTTATGTTGTAAATAAAACAACTCACATTAGCATAAGTATGTTCATGAATTGAAATGTTAGGTTCAAAAATCAAATTGCAAACGTATTCTCAACAAGTTGACAACACAAATGGCGAATTTCGTAAAAATGTACACATGGTAGTATGTTACAGACTTATGGCAGGAAGCCTACAGTAGTTTATATTTACTTATAATCAATGGCAAAAAGAACAGAAGAAGAGTTGAACCTACTGGCTCCTTTTCGAAGACCATCCTTAGAATTCTCAAATGCTGCTTTTGTAATTAGCCTCAAAGCAGAGGTTAATGCACCGGATGCTGCTGAGCCAGCAAGGAAAGACTGTAATAAATTTATCATAGTAAATAAATTCATATGTTGAATCCATCTTCAATAATTTCGTAGTAATTTTATAACTGATGCTGACCTGAAGGAATTCTGGTTGCATGTAGGACAGGTCTCCCACCATTCCACCTTGAACATGAGCATCTGCAACTCCAAAAGCACCACTAATTGCACATATAACAATGAATGTTTCAAGTCCTCCTTTACCTGATGTTGCTAAATTCAACTACGGAAGATTGGTTGGAAAGATGGAATCAAAACCATGGTAAAGGAATCAAAGTTCACAAACAAGTGAATTGGACTTACAATCAACACCAACAAAGTGGTTATGAAAAAAAGAGTGTATCCAAATAGGTTCCGTCTTTGTGTATTGATTTTTGCCTCATTATAAGCCAGTATAGCAAGTGTTCCAATTGCAAATGGCTGATATACAAGACTAAGCACCCTGGAGGGGTGGTATTTCTGCACAAGAGAAAAATAAATTAAACTATCTCTTTGACCAAGAAAATTACAACATCTAAATCACTTAACTGAGTAAAAAGGTCTTTAAAAGTTAAAACTATATGGTATAGATATATTATAGCTTGGAAGGTTAAGTAATTTAATCATTATACATGGGTATTATTTTTTGCATTAGACCTAAGTAAGTATGACGAGGTTAGCAAAATTGTGAAGTTTTTAATTGGCTTAATTCCACTTTGGGCCCCTGATCTTTCAAAAATGAGCGATCGGGGCCCCTCGTATTTAAATGTAGCGGTCAGCCACCCTAACGTTTCAAAAACGTGCGATCGGGGCCCTTCTGTTAAGTTCCGTTAGATTGACCAAACAGAGCAGTGATGTGGATTTTCTTTTTTATTTTAAGATTAAAATTTTTACCCAGAAATTTCCCACTCAATACACAAACCCAATTCCCCCAAATTTTACCCTAATTTCACCTCAATCCTAACTTAGCAAGCAAGAGAAGAAAAATCGAGAGGTCCCTGTAGTTCATTCATTTATCTATAGTGAATTAATTAATTAAGGTTTCACTAATCAAAATAATTAATCTGGTCAATTAGCAATTAGGCAGACAAATTTGAGCTCTCTCCTTCTTGAAAACCCTAGAACTCACCATCTCTCTCACCTAGCCACCGCCGCCCTTCATCCATGGCTGCGCCGCCACCACTACCTTCGACGAAGATCAATCGGCTCCATAACCACTCGCAACTAAACCCCCACTGCACCCCAATCCACAAACCCAGTCCAACAATCTTCTCCACATAACCTAAACACCAGAACCCATAAATCCCCAGATGCAGATCCATTGTCCAAGGGAGGAAAGGATGGGAAGGGAAGTTCAGATCTTTCTCCTCCTGATTTCGATTCCATGGCGTGAGAGAAAGAAGAAATTGAAACGCTGTTGAGGCGGCTCACCACCATCACCATAACGACATCCCCACCGTCCCTTACACCCCACTCCGCTGCAAGTCATGCTCCTCCCTTCTCAACCCCTTCTGCATCGTCGACTTCAACGCCAAGATATGGATCTGCCCCTTCTGCTTCTCCCGCAACACTTTCTATCCTCACTGCGCCCAAATCCATAGGAGAGAGCGAGAGCGAGATCGAGAGAGAGAGAGCGAGAGAGAGATGCAGAGGAGAGAGCGAGACCGAGAGAGCGAGCGAGTCTGAGAGATTTGGGGTTGTGGGGTGGGGTGATGTTGGGGTGAGGTTGAGGAAGCCATAGAAGGAGGAAGGAGGAAGAAGAAAGAAGAAGAAAGAAAAAGAAGCGTGAAAGAGGGAGAGAGAGGTTCGAGTGTGAGAGAGAGAACTGAGAGGGGTAATTTTTGGGTAAAAAAATAATCTTAAAATAAAAAAGAAAATCCACGTCACTGCTCCGTTTGGTCAAACTAACGGAACTTAACATAAGGGCCCCGATCGCACGTTTTTGAAACGTTGGGGTGGCTGACCGCTACATTTAAATACGGGGGGCCCGATCGCTCATTTTTGAAAGATCAGGGGCCCAAAGTGGAATTAAGCCTTTTTAATTTGACAAAAAACTTCAATAATATTTCTTCTATTATGAGCATACTGTTCCATGAGAAATAAATACACATCAATTACCGGAAACAAGTAAACATAGTAGTCTTCTATTGTGAGCATACTGTTCCATGAGAAAAGAGATCCATTGCCAAGAAGCCAGCAGACAATTATTGCAGCATATTTTCCCTGTTCCATAAAATGAATGGAAAATAAGAACAAATAGTTCACTTAGCTTCCCTGAGCTAATTAAAGTAGTAATAGATCCAATGACAAACCTCAAGACGTGTTGGTGTTGGAAGCTCACCCGCCTCACCGTTGACCATGGCGGATTCCACTTTTCAATGAAGGTAGATAACCCAAGTTGAGGCTTCGGTGTACATGACCTCTAGTTGAAATATATAGTAATAGATAACTATATGGCAGCACCAGGAAAGCAAAGTCACTTATATGAGGTGTTTATTCATATTCTATTATGTGGGTCCAAAATGTAGCATAGGACATAAGTAACCTATTATAATAGCATCTTTATCCATCACACTCACTAGAGTGTCTACACTTCATTTTTTACAATTCTCCATGGTACCACATCATCTAAATAATTTTACTAACTTTTTACTCCAACCCAAAAACTCTTAAAAAATTTCTCTAGTAGACCCCACATTCAACTACACACTTTATATGATAAGTAAATATAATAATATTTTATAATAACATATTAATGAGAGACACATGAGAGAGAAGTTTGGGTAAATAGTCACATTGGTCCCTGGATGTTCGCACCGACTTCAGAATCGTCCCTGGATGAATTTTATTAGGCTCGCGGTCCTCAGATGTGGCAAAAAATAGTCATATTAGTCTCTGACGTTAAAATCCCCTAACGTCCGTTAACCCAATTAATAAAAGTCAACATTATCTTTCTAATTTTCTTTCACTTTGGTCCCTTTCTTCTTTTTCCACCCTCTTCACCCCCTCCTTCCATCATTTTCACCAAAACTCACCCCCCATCATGCTTCAGAAACCCATCACCTTCAACAAAACCCAGAAAATAAACTCTAATCCTAAAAAATAAAACTCAAATCAGATCTGTACAAGACCCAGAATTCTTCAACCAATTTTCATTTCCTTTATTTTTTATAAGATCTGTACAAACAAGCATAGGGAAACTACCCTTGTCCAACACAAATCAGATCTTTGCAACACAGGGAAGCAAGCCAAAAAACTCAAAATAAACTCAGACCACCACCACAGGGAGGGAACACACCACACCAGCAGTCCAATTATGCAGAAGATTAAAGGTTTGCTAGGCAATATCTTGGTTCTGCAACATGAAAAGTTGAAAAAATTGTAACTTTACCATTTATTTGAGAAGTTTGAGATAATTCCCACAAGAAATTTAACACAACTCAGAGAAAACAAACAAAAGGGTATGTCTATAGCTCATAAAAATTAAAACTTTTCCCTCAAATGCCTCTAATACAGCTGCAGTTTGAGCGAAAATCAAAGGCTTTGATACAGAACTTGAACCCTACACAAATTAAGAGAGAGAATTTGAGAAAAAGGGCAACATAGTTGAACAGTGAGTGAGTGAGTGAATGTACTACCATCCAAAGAAAACGGTCCAGTGGTAAAGGGTGAGGTAGAGGCGCCTGAGAAGTGAGAGGAAACCAGCCATTGAAGAAGGGGTTGAACAGATCCGGGCGGAGAAACATAAAAAACTCACAAGATTGAAAGATGAATATTTTAAAGGTGTTAAATATTGAGGGGGAAATTGAAAGATGATGTGTGTTTCTGGTTACCGAATTTAGTGAGAGGAGAAGGCGGTGATGGTGTTAAATCTGAGTTGGGTTTGTGTTAAATCTGGGAGAGAAGGTTTGGGCATGGTTGGTTGAAGAAGGAGAAGAAGAGTGTTGATGATGATGATATGAAAAAAAAAAATGAAAAAAAAGAGGAAATGGGTTGATGAAGAAGGAGAGGAGTTTTTGGTGAAGATGATGAAAGAAGGGGATGAAGATGAATAAAGTGAAGATGAACAAGATGAACAAGATGAAGATGAAGGAGGTGAAGATTGTGGGTTTACGTTCTGGGTTTCTGAAGCATGATGGGGGGTGGGTTTTGGTGAAAATGATGGAAGGAGGGGGTGAAGAGGGTGGAAGAAAGAAGAAAGGGACCAAAGTGAAAGAAAATTAGAAAGATAATGTTGACTTTTATTAATTGGGTTAACGGACGTAGGGGATTTTAACGTCAGGGACTAATATGACTATTTTTTACCACATCTGAGGACCGCGAGCCTAATAAAATTCATCCAGGGACGATTCTGAAGTCGGTGCGAACATCCAGGGACCAATGTGACTATTTACCCGAGAAGTTTCTACACTACGACACCCAAATTAAATATGGTGGAAGATCCATTTCCTTCCAATAGTATGAGACACTAATGAGAATTAGATTTCTCGCCCCATCATTTAGAATTGCCACCCTAGCCTTTTTAAAAAAATGTCGGGACTACCCTCCGGGACTTAAACCTCTATATCAGTCCAGTTGTTGATGTTTTGGGCTAGTCCGAGAGTTATAAGTTCGGAAGCTTTAATTACAGTTAAAATAACATGACTTTAGTCCAATTGCAGCAAAAATAACATGACTTTAAAATTGAAAATTTACATAATTCAATTTAAACAAAATTACAATACATAATCCAAGTTAAGCATTTGAAAAGTAAAGCAAAATAACAATACTGAATCTGATAAGAGTGATAGTGATCCAGGACTATAAGTTTCGGATCTCTCCAGGACTTCAAGGTTCGGGCTGGTTGATAATAAAATTTACCACCCCCTTTTTAAGACGTCCAAGAGTTGTTGTTCTGGATTAATATGAAACTTCAAGATTCGGATCTCTCAAACTAGATACTGTCACAAAAACAGAAACATGAAAATGCAGTGACAATAATATGGGACAAACAAACATAATTACAATACCCTTTTGGTCGCGATTCTTGGTCGCTTTTGGGTACCTCAATATCGCTTATGGGTCGCACGTCTTGAGAGCTCCGAGTGTTGATGTTTTGTTCTGTTCTAAAAGTGAATCTGAATTCTGTTCTAATATTAACAGAGTCCGAAAGTTGAAGTTCTGGATGAGTCTGAATGTTCAACCTCCGGAGTAAAACACGGAGGGACAATTTTGATTTTTCCCCACTTTTAAATGGGGTGACAATTCTAAATGAGGGGGGTAGGAAATCTAATTCCCGACACTAATGAGAGAGTCTCTTTGGTGTGAGACACTCCTATTAAAGATGCTCTAAACAAGTGTGATGTAACAAGTTTTTTTTTTTGTCAAATGATGTAACAAGATGTTATTTTACTATTGATTGATTGTCGTAATACTACTTCACATATTTAATGAACTAGATGAAGCATGAGGGATAAAAAAAAATCATTTTTATTTAAGAACCACTAGCATTTCATAAAGGCATCCTCGAAAGGACAACAAAATTAAGCAATCATTCTTAAAATAAGAACTCACCCTACTCCACTTATGGCCACCCATGCTCCACTTCCGGCCACCCACCCAGGACCACCACGAAACTGCTTCATTCTCAAATTTCGAACTTGGCTCTCCTCCTTCGACATCTTTGAATCCGGTCCCAAATCTCAGAGAACAACGATGGGTGCCAGCCTCTCAAAGTCATGAAGATTTGCTGAAACTTCTAATTCAGAATGCAAACACAAGAAGAAGAAAACTGGGAAGACGCCGGCGAAGGCGATTCAGAACGGAGAGTGAATGAGTAACGGTCAGTTATTTGACTTGGCATGTCTACTGAAGACGTTACATTTTCTTTTTATCATAATCATTATTGAAATAAGAATACAAAGATTAGTTTACTATGATCAAAAATAATTTCCTTTCAAAAGAAAATAATTTAAAAAGTGTTTTAGAAGTTAAAGAAAAACTCTATAATATTCTATTATTTGTATTGAATCAACATAGTTTAGCTTGGCTTGATTGTTAATGTTTTGCCTCATTCGTGCATGTTATATGTTGTTAATGTTGGACTTCTCACGACATCCTCCACATCCACGGTAAGACCTCTGAAGGTGATCAATATATGAGCAGTCTCCACGCATCTAAAATACAATTTTGGTACCCTCTTGAATTTTATTTTATTTTTTTGTCAAGGGATACCCTCTTGAATTTGGGAATCATAGTAATGTTTATGTATTGAACGTTAGTCTCTAAGGACGGGAATGAGCTACATTTTATATCATCTTAGATTACAACCAAATACCGAGTTAGTAGCTAACAGAATAGTAATGGAGACTAACAACTAACTTTGCTTTTTCTAATCACTAACTAAAACTAACTATATTAACTAGGGTTGAGCATGATTATTTGACCCGACCCAAACCCGACTTTACCGAGTCAAAAACTGCATTAACGGGCGGTTCGGGTCGGATGCATTGGAATGGGTTGAGCTGCTATGGTTCCAGATGGGTAGATACGGTCGAGTCCGGGTTGAATTTTTAAAAACCATCTAAACCCGAACAGAACCAAAGTAGATAAAATATTAATTAAAATTGGTAGCTAGCTTGAAATCTACTATCATAGCATGTGCTTTTTTGACTTCTGCGCACCAAAGCTGCATAGTGCAGAGGGAGTAATAATTGCCATTGAAATGAATAAATAAATGTACCTTTTGCACATCACTTCCAAAGCTTGTCTTTTAAAGATTTATTTTATTTGAAAATGCTAAACACAGCAATGAGTAAAGTTAAAGCAACTTCGTTTCTCTCACTACCCTCATCAGCTCATCACTTTCTTCTCCTCTTCTCTCTGATTCATCTCAACAAAACTCTAATCCAAGCCCCATCACACTTTTTGCTTTCCTTTTCACGCTAAGAGTCTTCCAAGTTCTACTACTCATCTTCAGTTTTCTCCAACTCTGGGATAAACCAACTTCACCCTCCACCACTCCATCTTTTTCATTCCCTAGTCCAGCACCGCAAGCCACCTTTACATATGATTGTTGATTTCTTTCTCTCTTTCTCCCTCTTTCTCCATTTTTGTTTGAAATTTTCAACAAAAACCAGAAAACACAATCTACTCCAAAACCGTTTCAACCCACCCGAGCAACCCGTTTAGCGATTCAACCCGCACCCGAAATATCCGAGGCTTCCACGGTTGAAAATGGTTTGATATATGCTTGGTTCAAAACTGCCCAAACCCGACATCTTTCACCCGAGCCCGCCCGAAACCGACCTGTGCTAAGTATTAACTATTAACTATGAAGAGCTCTTTGTTTTTCACATCAATTTTAATATTTTAATAGCATCTAGTCTCTCATCTTCCTTCTTCCCCCTAAGAAGTCACTAGCAGACAACTGCACCAAGACCATCAGGGAATTCCCAAGCAAAACAAACGTCTTCGTCTCACCCCCAAACACATACGAAAGCCCAAATGGAAGATGTGCAATTGGGCTTGGATTTAGAAAGTTGAAATTGTATACAAATATGTATGTACTACAAGTTACACTAAGAAACAATTAAACATGTCGAATTGGATGATTTATCAATTATCAATGTTGTCAAGTTACAGCCTTGATATAATATGCAGATAACTTGATTCATTGACTGTTTAAATTGATATCATTCCTAAACGAGGACGAAAGAATATACAAATTCTGTTACAAATTCGAATGTGGTTGAACCACATATAAATAGTCTCAAACCCAGCAAAAAAAATATAAATGGTACAAAGAAAATGTGATCATCTAACAGAAGTTGAAAGTCGTAGACTATCTTCGAGAGAGCAATTTTCTTAACCAAATGTTATATTAAGGGAATGAAACACCAAAATTAACCAATTCATTATTTTTAATTTAGCAAAAGAATATGCTATAAACTATGAAAGCTTTTCATTTTTTCTACAAAGAAAGCCTCATAACCATTCCTCTACCCTGTCATGATTGAGATGTCACCACCCTTTACCTATTAACCAAAGCCAGTCAAGTGTCACCCCTGCAAAAATACCTCCAAGAAGAAACAACACCAATAGGTTTCCCAAAGCATTTTGTTCTGGACCCTATAAAAAACCAAAACATGAAAATTAATATCTCAGTGCTTTATAGTTTATATCAATGACACTGAAGTCTGAAACTTGTATTTAATACTTCAACTGACTCACCTTGTAGCCTTTGGGTGCAGATGTCATAACACAGACAGTAAGGTAACCATTGGATAGCCCCAAGAAGGATGTCAACATTATCATCCACCCCTGGTCACCATACTTTGCAGTGAAATAAAATGCTGGAACAAGCAAGTAACGACATAGAATTGCTACCGTGATCATCTTTCGGTTTTCCAACTTCACGCATTTCAAGAGTGGAATGTACCTTCCAATCAGATCCCCCACATTATACATTGCAATTAAAACAAGAGCATACCTGAAACAAACAACAGGAAATTAACATCAACTGTTAGTCTGTTACACATATAATCAAAAAACATATTTATTGGCCTATTGTTTTGTAATGAACATACCAGGACCCCAAACTGTGTGATCCTGTATCTTCTGAAAGGAATCCAGGAAAAATTGAGAGGGTTAGCACATATATTAGGAATATATCAAGTGCATAATCAATGTTTTCCAATAACAATTGTTTGTTTCCCTTCCGCTCTTGTCCTTTCTCATATTCCTCGCCCTGGAAAAAGAATCCTTAAAGCATGAGCTGAATGTTAAACAGTGAAAGAGTTCTGATACATATTGGAAAGTGAAAAAGAAGAAAGAAACAGTGCTCACTTCAGGTAATGTCTGGATGCCACCAGCTGCAAGATCAGCTGAAACAGTTTTGGATCCTTCTGATGCTGCTTTTGATCGGTAGTACTTCACAATTGGAAGTTTGGGGAAAACAAATGCATAGAGAAGAACGCACAGAAGCTCAAAGAATGTTGATACGGCAAAAAATACAACTGCAACACAGTATAGCATGATAAATGATAGTAACTAAATAGTACAGGAAGTGAAGACAATGACCATAGTTGTATAGTACAATGGCAACGAACAATAAATAGAATCGTCATCACATAACTTCGATTAATTAGAAGAAATTGACATTGCTGATCTAACAAACAAATAACTTCAAATGTATGTATATATGGCATATTATATTGTAATGACATGGAACTAAAAGCAAATAAAGAATACATTAAAAGCTCAAAGAATGTTGATATAGCAAAGAATAGTAAAGCTGCAAGGACAATATGGCATGATAAGTGATCAGTAACTAAATAGTATGGAAAGGCCTATCAAAAAAAAAAAATAGTATGGAAAGTGAAGACAATGGTCATAGTTGTATGTAATTCAATGGTAGCGAAGAACAATAAATCGAACCAGCACCACAGAACTTCAATGAATTAGAAGAAATTGATATTGCTGATCTAAATAAAAAAGCAACCTCAAATTTATAAGGCACGTTACATTGTGATAACATGGCACTAAAAGTATCCATCTAAGAATCTCACTTAAAAACGATAATGGAGGACTCAGCGTGTGTTTAGTAGAGTGGGGGGTACAAAAGCCAATACAGTTCTATCCACAAGCTAAAGTTTGTTCTTCTTGCTAAAATTGATTTTGAAATCTAAATTGGTTTGTAAAAGGTAAACCAAAGTACCAAACACCCTATCAGCAGAAATGGGATTACTGTCTTTACCAAAACAGAAGGAATTATGTGTCTATCTTATTTATGTTAAAACAACAACATAAGAATACATATGTTCATGAATTGAATGTT
Source organism: Lotus japonicus (assembly GCF_012489685.1). Lineage (NCBI taxonomy): Eukaryota > Viridiplantae > Streptophyta > Magnoliopsida > Fabales > Fabaceae > Lotus > Lotus japonicus. The sequence goes on along the minus strand of NC_080043.1, from coordinate 85,180,222 downwards.
AGGTTCAACAAACATATTGCAGGCATATTCTTGACTAATTGACGACAAAAAAAGTGAAGTTGGTAATCAGTACAGAACAGAAGTTACAACTGTTCTAAAGTCAAGCATAAACGTATCTAAATGAAGAAATGTTGAGACTGCTGGCAAGCAGCCTATAGTAGTTTATACTTTATTATACTTATAAGTTATAATCAATTACAAAAAGAAGAGAAGAATGATTTATTTCTCAGGTATTGAAGAGTTGAACTTACTAGCTCCTTTTCGAAGACCATCCTTAGAACTGTCAAATGCTGCTTTTGTAATTAACCTCAAAGCAGAGGTTAATGCACCGGATGCTGCTAAGCCAGCAAGAAAAGACTGTAACAATAAAATAGAGTGGCAATTAAATTCATATCTTCAATAACTTCATAGTAATACTAATTATATCACTTATGCTGACCTGAATGAATTCTGGTTGCATGTAGGACAGGTCTCCCACCATTCCACCTTGAACATGAGCATCTGCAACTCCAAAAGCACCACTAATTGCGCATATACCAATGAAAGTTCCAAGTCCTCCTTTTCCAGATGTAGCTAAATCCAACTATGGAACGGAAGATTGGTTGGAAACATATATAAAATCAAAACCATGCTAAAGGAATCAAAGTTCACAAACAAGTGAATTGGACTTACAATTAACACCAACAGAGTGGTTATGAAAAAAAGAGTGTATCCAAGTAGGTTCCGTTTTCGTGTGTTGATTTTTGCCTCATTATAAGCCAGCACTGCAAGTGTTCCAACTGCAAATGGCTGATATACCAGAGTAAGCACCCTGGAGGGGTGGTATTTCTGCACAAGGAGAAAAAGAAATTAAACTATTTCTTTACCAAGAGTCCCAGGCAATTCTATTATTAGAAAATTACAACATCTGAATCACATAATTGAGTGTAAAAAGTTCTTCAAAACAAAAGAACATGAAGTTTAATTTGACAGGAAAGTAATATATATATATATATATATATATATATATATATTTCAAGGAAGTGATACAAATTGGAATTGTGCCTTTGTGTCAATTTTGCAAACAGCTGTGAAAGTAAGCATGAGAAATGAATACACATCAATTACCGGAAACAACTTCTTGTAGTAATCTTCTATTGTGAGCATACTGTTCCATGAGAAAAGACATCCATTGCCAAGAAGCCAGCAGACAATTATTGCAGCATATTTTCCCTGTTATATAAAAAGCATGGAAATTAAGAACATAATTCACTTAGCTTCCATAAGCTAAAGTAGTGAATAGTAATGGATCCAATCACAAACCTCAAGACGTGTTGGTGTTTGAAGCTCACCGTTGACCATGGCGGAGGATGCTACTTCTTAATGAATCTCTACAAGAGAGTAGATAAACCAAGGTGAGGATTCTATGTGTACATGATGAAGTTGAAATATATAGTAGCAGAGAAGTAGATATGAGTGGAAAATGAAAGAATGGCATTTGTAAACTTTGAGATATGAGTCCAGAATAATGACTAAAGAAATAGAATGATAAAGTATTACACAAAAAATAGAGATATTTAGCATATAAAAGGAAGAGAAAGTGCCTACAGAGGCAATAGAAAATTGTTTTCGCAATTTTGATCCACATGTGGTGAAGGTCTAACGTGTCCCAAGAATACGACTCTCGGGAATCGAGCTTTTGACCTACGGATTCAAACAACCACACCAATGCGACTGGTTGTTGAATAGAAATAATGACTCAATAAAAGTCAATCTTATTTTGGAAAGAAAAAATTGGTCTGAAGGCATTAAGGCAACATTAGATTATCTTAGATATATAAAAATGGAATTTATAAATTTAATGAATTTGCTCAAGTCAAAGCATTATTTTAGGTTAAAATTATGAGCAGGTCACGGCGATCACAATGTTGTCCATTGTTCATGTGCAGCGCAGGCATTAAAGTTAACAATAAAAGAAGAACAAACACATGGGTATTTGCAGGTATTGCTACTAAAATTGCTCCATCTTCCACGTGATGATGAACTGGGTGGAGACAATATGCAGCAACAGCAAGTAAGAGAAACAAACGAACAGGAGTAGTATATATCTTTCGCAAAGCAATAATAACAAAAATAAAAATAGCAATACCATGGCACCTAAATAGACTGATAAAGAAAAAATAATAATAGTTAAAGAGAGGAAGAGGTTACCCAAAATGGAGACTCGCTGAGAGGAGAGGAAGAGAATGCAAGGAAGAAGAAGAATCTCAAAACTTTGAATTGTGTCGTGGTGTGGCTGTGCTGTTACTACTATATTAATGCAGTTGCGTCATCATGGGCTAAACAGATAAGTTGCAAAGTTGTATTCCACGTTTTTGTCAATGACATCAATTTGAATTTTGTTTTTTTTTACAGATAAATTGCACTTTACAAATTGATATCTAAATTTCCCTCACCCAACTCATATATCTCGTAACTTTAAATTCTTAACCCTTGAACTATTATTCAGGAACAATCGATATGAATCTGAGTCCAAATCTCAATTTTTAATATTCATGATTTGTTCCCACACGATGCTGGGAACGTTGAATCCGCCGTCACCGCGAAAGTGTTGTGACTCTTCAGTTTTCACATTCACATGTGTCGGCTTCTATTTATACTATTTACTATTTAGTCAAGGAAAATAGTAGTACTATCTTTCACACCTATAATTGACCTAACAAAGAATCCGAATCTATTAAATTCAATTGGTTTGTTTTGTTTAATTTTTATCATCAAATCCGATTCAAGTGATTCTAATCAGAAACGAGTTTTTTTTTTCTTTTTTGAAATTAATCAGAAACGAGTTGATTTGGTTTGGGTTTGGGTTATTGAGTAAGAATAAAAAAAATGATTTCTTTGGTACCATATATTTTTACTTTAATATGTAATTTTATGTTTTGAAATAAATTTTATAATTTAGAATTTAATCCTAAATATTTTAAATAATAACCAAAAGATACGTGCCCTCTCCTTTTATAAGGTACCGGTCCTAAAAAAATATAAGAGAATTGTTATTCAGACTAGGGAGGGCAATGGGTCTCGGACCCATAGGGTACCCGCAAAAAATACCCATTATTGGTAAGGTAAAAACTCGCTAGATGGGTATGGGGTTGGGTATGGGTAATTACCCGCAAAAAGTATTGGGTATGGGTACTATAATGGGTGCGGGTATGGGCACACACATATTATTATTATTATTATTATTATTATTATTATTATTATTATATGAACAAATTAACTTAAGCTATAGCTTTCAAACTTACTTATTTTAAAAAATAGGTGAATATTTAAAGTATTCATAATCATTGTTAATTTACTTCCACTTATTTTTAAAATTAGTAAGTTAATAACCTACAACTTTAGGGCTATATTATAAATACAAAATTAAAAATTAAGTTATATCTTTCTTACTTATTCGTTCTAAAAAAAATATTCTTAGTTGAATGATTTTATTTGTTACGTAGATA